>NC_084616.1:30127168-30174668 GCF_033978795.1 Nerophis ophidion | reverse complement strand
CAGCAAGGCCAAGCTGTCAGTGACGAGCCTAAATACTAGCGGGCTAATTAGTAGCAGATGTGCCTCAAGGTCCGCCCCTCGCTGAGGACAAACGAACCGAAGACACAGGTGCAGACATCACAACAAAGGAGAAAGCAGGATAATGATAAAACAACAACAACCTGTGACTTATTTTTTTATGAATACCTATACCTACTATGCTACCGTATTTTCATGTTGGTAATTGGAGAGCCTAGTGTATCCTGGACACAGGAAGGCTTTGAGGGTATAAAACCCAAATAATTTAAGTAGGAGCCAATAGTAGATTTTGCTTTTCTTTAGTTCTTGTACACTAGCCACTTAATTTTGTGAAACAAATTTTTTGTAGCATTCAAAACCACAAATCTAGTACATCATCGGATTTAAAACAATACTGGCATATTCAAAATAAAATTGGTAAATTTTTATAAAAATGTATTTTTGTGTTTACTTTAGTTACTTACCATAACACATTTTCGGATCTTTAATCTTTTGTCAAAGTATTGAATCAGGACTCAAAGTCGAATCAGATCAGAGGCCAAACATGCTGATCCGGACATCCCTATTATATACATATACATTTAAAGACAAAGCCTTGTGTCGTTATAAGTATCAACATTTCAGCCATTTAACTTTACATAGGGCCACAAGTGGTTAGCAGTGGTGTAGGCCACACAGTCAGGAGATTCGGGAGACCTGGATGGAATCGCCATTTGGACATGTCGTCGTGGTTTGTGCAGCCCTTTGAGGCATGTGTGATTAAGGGCTTTATCAATAAACAATGATTGATTGATTGATCTCTGTGTGGGTTTTCTAAGGGCACTCCAGCTTTCAGACACTTTCCAAAAAAATGCATTTTCGGTAAATTTTTCGACTCTCGAAGTTGTCCATAGGTATAAATATTTTATGTTTTGTTGTGTTGGCTGGTAACCAGTCCAGGGAGTACTTTGCCTCTGGCCCAAAGACAGCTGGGATAGGCTCCAGTGTACCCCCACGACCCTAATGAAGATAAGCCGTTTAGAAAATGGATGGATGGCACTTTATATAGTGTTCTTTTGCACTTTGTTGCCTCTCAATTTTGCTTTATTTTGTTTATTATTTTTTTTAAACAAGTGGGCCGCATTTTGGGACCACTTAAGTCATTCGTGAATTTTGATTTCAGTGGTTTTATTGTGCCTAAGTACCAAACACGCGCACACAGACACAGATCCAAATGCTTTTGTAAAAAAACAACTTTGATTTTGAAATCTTTGTAGTTCAGTGTTTCTCAAATTGTTTTTTACCAACTTAGAAAAAAATGTGTCTCTCCAAGTACCACTGCAATGTCCATCATTAAAAAAACAGTGGTCTAGCAGAAGCCCAACATACTATCAACTTTTTAGTGGCAGATGAACACGGACTCCCCACCAACTAACAAAACAAGGGTGCTGTTTACAGCCAGATGGAGGGACAGCTAAGACAGCCAATCACTTATTAGCAAGAAGGAATTTGTGGGCATTTTAATGCGAAACAGGCTTAAGCTTCAAGAGCCGTTTTCCGCTTGGTCCTAGTGCTTCAACACTTACCATCTTCCATCCATCCAGCCATCCATTTTCTACCGCTTGTCCCTTTCGGGGTCGTGGGGGGTACTGGAGCCTATCTCAGCTGCATTCGGGCGGTAGGTGGGTTACACCATGGACAGTAACCATCTTATATAGCTTTGTTTTGGATGGTAAAAACGGCAAGGCGTATAAACTGCCTTTTAAAAAAAGCGCAGGGGACATACACCTCATCCCCTCCCCCAAATTATGTTCCTGCCTCTGAGCAAAGAATTAGCCTCAAAGATCAACAGCACAAATGTGGGTATAAGCAGACCAACTTAGAAAATACTACATGTTTATACACCAACCACTCGTGCCAAAAGTTAATGCACTTTTTTTAGCGGTAGCAGTGTTCTGTGCCCAGCTTTCTCACAAGGGCAGTTTTATGCACAGGGAAAGAGGCATGGAAAAGAAGACCTTTCCCTTTGAGCTCGCAGATTTGCAATAATTACAGAATTACTTCCATATGTGGCTCTCTGGCTGCCTTCTCGCTGCCCCCACCACCCCTCTTTCCCCTCTTTACATTTGTATTCTCCCTTTATTTCTTACTTTTGCTTCTTTTATTTAGTTTGGCTTCCCTTCATGCACTCTGAGCATTTTTTTTTGTCAAACCACAGCTTAAACAAAGTTTATGGTAATCAGAACATTCTGGCATTTTTGGCAAACAACTACAGTGGTTTTCTTTTTTTTTTGGTGATGGAATTAATCACGGTTGCCAGAAATATGCGTGAGCCCTTGTGAAAGAGGAGCGAGAGGGAAGTGAGACACGGACAGACGTGGAGAGGGGAAATGCTGAAAATACGGAAATATTAAAAAGGAGGAAAGGAAAAGAATGGGAGCTCAGTGAAGAATTTGCGAGGTAGGACCAGAGCGTAAAAGAAGGAGGGAAAGGTGGAACAGAAAATGAGGGAAAGGGAGTGCTGGAGTAATGCTTTTTGACAGAGGTGGGTTCAAGACGGGTTCATGGTGACATCATGGCTGATTTTTGAGGAAAGTATAGACAGGAGAGACGTTCACCTTTCATTGGACACACATGTTGGGGAACAGGCGAGCACGCTCATTTGCTGGCACACACACTGGTAGCTGTGTCCGCAACCTCTCCATGCACCCCAAAATTATGCACACTCCTTTTTTTCCAGTGTAGTAAAAGAGGCACTTTCTTCCAAGCTTTGTGCTCATTTGTTTTTGCTACAAGAGTACATTGTGGTAAAAAAAAAAACCTGTTGGGCCCATAACGCATTTCTTCCTTGTCATGAGTAAAGTCATTTTGCTGTGAGTATTCCACTGTGTACTTCAAGGCACTTGGACCAGAAAGGAACAGAGTTTGCCAGGCAGGATGAATTAGCGCCTTCATTTCTGAGGATGTGTGCTTATTAGTTCTGCAACCAAGAAAGTTTGAGCAAGTGTATATTTGTGTGGGTGTGCGTGTGCAAAAGAGAATTGAACAAAGTGTGCTCGCTTGCCTTAATTTGCGTCCCCTTGCTTGTCTACCAAACGTGACATAGCATCAATCTGAATCGGTTGATCTCAGAGCAGGGATCTTGTTACTGATTAAAGCCTGCCGCCATGCTCCCTTTCTCTTCCTCAACTTCCCCTCCCCCCCCATTCATGCCTCTATCAATCCAACTTGTCCTATTTTGCACCTCTTTCTCTCACGCTCACTGTACCAGCTATCGTCCTTTTGAGCCCTTTTCTCTGTAAAAAACAGCTGACCTCACTTCCTGCCTTTCTTGCTCTCTCTGTCATCACTCTTTGCTCTTTCCTCTTCTGCCTTTGCTGCTTTTTCTCTGCCAGCAAGCCCCAGGCTTGCGCTACATTGCTGCGTGAATGCAAATATGTTGAATGTTAAGTGGAAACACACGACTGGCTCTTATGAATATTTCATATCTTCATAAACACATGAAGTTGAGCTGCAGAGCTCCGGGTCTAACAATACCCGTGTTTCCCAGATGACTTCCTGTAAAAATCCCGTGCATTCAACTTTTAGCCGTAGTTTGCTGCGTCAGGATTGATGTCAGAGCAATGTGTTATGATGTCACTGGGAGAAGTTAATGGTACACGAATGGAGGGGCCAATAGGCCTTGTTTCCAGTGGTGCCCAGAGAGTGGGATAGCACCCTGATCTGTCTTCATTATCCCCCATTCTGCAGCCTCCCAGACACAATGATCATAAATCTCTGCCTGAAGCACACTTCACTGACACAGAAACACAAACACTAGTAACCTCTGACCCTCTCACTGCTACTGCCTGCACACACTCATCCATGCAGCATTGGCGTGCATGCTGTAATAGTCCCAGGCTCTTTGTCACAATTTAATAAGGACCACAGCACAGCACCCTGCACGCTGACACTAACCTCATGCACGCCACTGCACATTGGCTCGCACGTGCACCGCCTGATGCTATCACGCAGATTTTAAAGTCACATCAGTCTAACGACTAATACAGTTAGTCTTTAAAGGTCCCACGGCGCTATTTACCTTCTTGTTTCGCGTTACGCAATTGCTGATTTAGCACCGCTACATAAACAGTTAAGGGATTTCTTTTAGCTTTGGTGGCCTCATAAGCAACAGGTAAATCAAATGTAAACAAGATAAGGATCAGCTGAGGTGCCTTTTGCAGAGAGGCTAAAATGGGTGCTTCCTGAATATTAGCTCTCTGCAAAAAAGCAGCAGGGCCTCTCACTGCGTTGGCGTTCATTTACCCTCATTTTGTATGAGCATATCTACATTAAAAATGGATGAAAGAACCAGCATCTGAGGCGCATACATTAATGTATGTGTGTGCCGCTGTATATAAAGATACAATCTTTTACTACATCAAGCCACTTACTAGGATTTGCAAATGAAAGCCACGTGCTTTTAAGGAGGCAAGAAAGTGAATAGGTGAATCATTTGCTTAAATCTGTGATATTGTGAGGTAATTTTGGGACAAAATGCCTGAAAGGCACCATATTAGATGAACTTTTAGAATGAGTCATGCATGCATAAGAAGATTATTTTCAAATTAGGTCTCTGTAGTACACATTACTGATTGGAATAACAATGAGTTGTACTGTAATACAACTGCCGGGCTGTCCTGTACTTTCAAGAGTGGTTGCGTCGGTCTTTGTATGATTTGGTCCAGTATGGTTGGATTATAGCTAGATTTAACAAATGACTCATTTATGTCGTAATGTGGGGAGATCGATAACTGTAATAGTCCCAATTTCATGGATCAATATTTGATTTTCGATACATTCTCTAATGAAAGAGAGACATTATTGTTTTCCTATCAATGCTTTTAGACGACAGGAAATTATAGATTCCAATCACTGGTGCTCTACAGTCACTATCATTAAGTGGTCTACTTAGATACACAATTACTGTTTTGAGAACAAGACATTATTATAATGACAACAAGAGAGCAGAGTTGCTAAAAGACACATCTAAAAAAGTGAGCCAGCACATACTGTGTAATAGCTTACGTATATAATACTACATGGTCTAGCTCCAGCCTATCTTGCCGATTGTATTGTACCATATGTCCCGGCAAGAAATCTGCGTTCAAAGGACTCCGGCTTATTAGTGATTCCCAAAGCCCAAAAAAAGTCTGCGGGCTATAGAACGTTTTCCATTCGGGCTCCAGTAATCTGGAGATGCCACCTCAGTAGAAGCATTTAAGTCTCACCTTAAAACTCATTTGTATACTCAAGCCTTTAAATAGACTCCCTTTTTAGACCAGTTGATCTGCCATTTCTTTTCTTTAACTCCTATGTCCCACTCTCCCTTGTGGAGGGGGTCCGGTCCGATGGCCATGGATGACGTACTGGCTGTCCAGAGTCGGGACACAGGATGGACCGCTCGTCCAGAGTCGGGACCCAGGATGGGCCGCTTGCCTGTGTATCGGCTTGGGACATCCCTGCGCTGCTGATCCGCCTCCGCTTGGGATAGTTTCCTGCTGGCTCCACTGTGGACGGGACTCTCGCTGCTGTGTTGGATCCGCTTTGGACTGGACTCTCGCGGCTGTGTTGGAGCCACTATGGATTGAACTTTCACAGTATCATGTTAGACCCGCTCGACATCCATTGCTTTCGTCTTCTCCAAGGTTCTCATAGTCATCATTGTCACGGACGTCCCACTGGGTGTGAATTTTCCTTGCCCTTGTGTGGGCCTACTAAAGGATGTCGTAGTGGTTTGTGTTGTGGTTTGTGCAGCCCTTTGAGACACTAGTGATTTAAACATCGATTGATTGATTGATTGATTGATCTCACGGTCATAAAAATACGGGACAAAGTGTATCCCTTGACAGCTCAAGACGGAACACGTACTTTTCTCTCTAAATATGGGACACTTCCGTTTTTCAAGGGACTCTATTTGCAGCTATTTAGCATGGCACAACTTAACAATGTTGATCCAATTAGGATTACGTCATCGAGTTACAGACTGTCATACGGTTTTGCCATCAGTGCAGTAATCCGACTCGAATGTAAAGCGAGTAACATCATTGTCAACAGGTTAGCATGGATTGGCTGCAAAGCTAAACGCTAGGTTACATAGTTGTTGTTGAGCCATAGGGTGTTTTGGACTTCTAAAGAAGTTTGTTGTGATCCTACATTCTTTTTTGCTACAGTAGATGTTCCATTTAGCACCTCTGGTGGCAGTTTACCTTGTGCTCTCCATTGCGGCTGCATTCCAGTGGTCATCCCGAGGCTTAATGTTACATATAATAAAGGAAAACAGACAACGGTGTTCAACTGGTCAATGGTAATGTAAAACCAACAAACTGTGACCTGTGCTTATGTTTCCAATCTCTGCTTGACAGTTGAGAGATCAATGCAATTTGATTTTCAAAGCAGCAGCCAAGAAGCATCCCAGGTGATGCGTAAATGTGCAAGTTAGAGGGCTCATATTTTTCTACATTTAAAACACTTCCTTGTAGTTTACATAACGTGGACAACATGATGCATATATTTTGTTTTACAGACCGTCCACAAGCTAATTTCTAACTGTATTTCCAGAACGTGTGGCTCATGCGACTGCGTCTTTACCCAGTCAGCCACATTGTACTTTTGTACGCTTCTACTGACAGATATACATTTAAACTATATGCTACTTTTTATTAGAAATGGAAAAAGCGGAGGATTTTAGCATGCATGTGCATATACGAGTCAGTTTTCCACACAAGAGAAAAGAGACAACGTAGGAATGTATAGACTACAACTGAAAAAAAAAATGGCTGAGCAAAGCTCCTTGAGTACATTTCTACTATTAATGGAGATATTTGCTGAAGTAACTAAGTCAAAATATGTCACAAAAGTCTCAAATTCCAAACGGCTTATTTCTAGCATGTTTTGAAGAAGGTAAGATTGATTTATACATATATCTGCCTTGCCTCCATGGTTTGATTTTAAATTTCGGGACTTATGGGGATCCCAAATAAGTAAAAACTAGAAAGAAAAGTTGTTTTTGCAAAACAAGACCCCTTTAATGTATGTCTTCAACCCCTAATTCTGAGGCGCTCCTTATAACCCAAACAGCTTGTGAAAATTTACATTGAGAAAAGCAAAGCACACGCCCAGAACCACAAACACATAAACAGATCTGAAACATATGATCTGACATAGCGAAAGGGGCACGCTCAAGGGCACACCCAAAAATGTCGTTGCTGCACTCTGCCATCTCATACAGAACTTCCCCTTAAAACCGAAGTGCCACCATTTCGCTTCAGCAACTGAAGTCATTTAGTTTAGCAAAAAAGCCATCTTGAGCTTGACAAAATATTTCCAACTGCACAATGTTTGGCAGGATCCCGACAGATGTTGTATATCCCGAAAAATGCTTTGAAAGCCAAATTCTGGCTTTAATTTATCCTCAATAGGAGCAGAATGTTTTCAGTTGTACTTCTCCTTTTGGTTCCAAAAGTGTCCCTAGTATTTTTCTAATACCGAGTCCCATCTGCACTAGTATGGTGATGAAAGTAGTGATTTATTAAGCGTCATGGGAACATTGTCTTACAGCCAAAGTGAAAGCAAAGCGTGTAGTTGTGCAGAGCAGGTGGAGGTGAAATGTGCCATGATCATGTGATAAATGAATCTCTCAGGGAATGAGTGACTGTAGATTCAACTTCATAAATGTGCTGTGTAAACACCCAGGATCAAAATATGACAAAGCAGATGATGTGTAGTGCTCAGTATGTTCTTACGTACTCTTCAAAGCTGCAAATTCACCAATCCAACTTGCACAAGTAGTTTGTACAGCTAAACAAGTCAGTAGCCAAGCAGATGAAGGAATGAAAAAGAACCCACCCGAGAGACAAAGAAGCAAGAGAGAATCAAAAACAGAAACTTAAGCTCTATGGACGCTTTTCTTCCCTGCAGGCATTTTGTGGCTCGTGAAAAAATGTGCTGTATATTTGAAGTGTTGGGTCACGTGACAGAGGACGGCTTTATGAATCAGAGAGTGTAATTATTTCCTAGCGAGTGAAAGAGTGATTTTAAGAGGTATTGAGAGGAGGAGGAGGGTGTCTGAGGGAGGGAGGAGGAGAGCGAGAGAAAGCGAGGTTGGCTGCTGCCCTGCTGGTGCTGTCAGAAGGACTCTGATGAACGTGCACACATCTTGTCTCCACTTTTTTTCCAGGCCAGCCCGGCTCATCGGAACTTATTTTTCGTACACAGTCGTTCATCAGTCCTGCGGCCTCATCTGTGCCACGGTTGGTGAGTAGTTCGTGCCCACAAACTTTTAAAAAGTCACAACATTTCAGCCAGTGTTTGTTTTGATTTCCTCTTTGTTAGGAGTGAGAGATTGTATTTGTCAGGAGTGGCTCTTTAATTGAAGACAGAGATGTCTTTTATCAAACTTCATTCTAAGGATTTGCAAACACACATGTTTCTTTCATTAGGCTTTATGGAGGCAACCAAGTTTATATGAAGACGTGAGTGTTTCTTGCTGCACACGTGTGCTTATTAGTGACTGTTAACCCGCGCCTGTGGACCTCTTTATTATTAGCATATGTGTGTGTGTGTTAGTGTGTACCTGCCTGTGTGTGTTTGATGTCTATTCACGAGTGGAGTCACCAGTCCTTGACCTTTTTTTTATGCAGTTGGTAGAGTGGCTGTGCCAACAATCTGAGGGTTCTTGGTTCAATCCCCACCTTCTACCATCCTAGTCACATCCGTTGTGTCCTTGAGCAAGACACTTCATCCTTGCTCCTGATGGGTCCTGGTTAGCGCCTTGCATGGCAGCTCCCGCCATCAGTGTGTAAATGTGTGTGTGAATGGGTGAATGTGGAAGTAGTGTCAAAGCGCTTTGAGTTCCTTAAAAAGGTAGAAAAGCGCTGTACAAGTACAACTCATTTACCATTCATGTTGGAAAGTTGGAAATGACCAGCATGGTTTTCTACCTTTTAGCAATACAGACTAATTATTGTGAAGGGAGTGTGCACCTTTGTTCTTAGTTTTTATTAATTGTGTTCCCACAGTTTGTTGCCTGTCAGTGAATTGGATCACTTGATTCTGGCGTATTGCCTCGGTTAACAGGTTCCACTTGTTGGAGCCGTGCATATCACAGCGATCCGGCGCCTGATGTCACTGCATGTTTTTACTTGTTTCACGTGTCCTCGCAGCTTTAGTGTAGTGTTACTTCATCGCAGTGGCGGCTCAGAAGCGCTGCACCTGCCATATCTGGTGGACCTGATGTAAGAGTGAGAGATAGCTTGAAAGAAAAAGTAACAGCACGGCTAAGTGAAGAAGCGTGCTGAAGCACATCAGTTGGACTCAGAGGAGCTGACCTCCGGAGAGGAAGAAGGGAGGTCATCCTCAACATAAGTGTTGTCGTCAAGCATTTTACTATTTGTATGGTCTTTTGTAGTGTGTCTTTAAGTATCATACACTCTTAAACGTACATTTTTTGCAGCAACCGATTACTGTAAGGGACTAATGTTGTCATTACAAAAGCATTAAGTGGTGTTTTCATTTTAATTACATGACTTTTCTTTTTTTTAAATTGGCTTTCTTTTTTTAAGGGGATCTGTTATATTGAATGGAAATACAACTGCCGGCCTGGGGGCCAAATCTGCCCTGGGAATGACACCATACCGGCCCCCAGGTTCAATTCAATACTTGTTAGACAAACATTTTGCAGCAACTTTGTAAAAACACAAGAGGGCTCCTTGGACCACTGTAAAACATTGGCAGAAGCTTGTATTTACATTTTAACCTTAGTATCAAACATAGTTTCAATCTTAGGTCCTATTCTATCTAGGGGACGGTATAGCTCGGTTGGTAGAGTGGCCGTACCAGCAACTTGAGGATTCCAAGTTCGATCCCCGCTTCCGCCATCCTAGTCACTGCCTTTGTGTTCTTGAGCAAGACACTTTACCCACATGCTCCCAGTGCCTCCCACTTTGGTTTAAATATAACTTAGATATTGGGTTTCACTTTGTAGAAGCGCTTTGAGTCACGAGAGAAAAGCGCTATATAAATATAATTAACTTCACTTTTGCATCCTTTTGAGCAATTCAGCTGGTATCCGGAAAGTTGAGTATAAAAAATCTTGTGAGAGACTAACATTTTTGCAGAAGGTTTTTAAAACACTAGAGTGCTGTCATAGAGGTGATTTTTGACTAGCTTTTTTTGCAGAGGGTTCGGGTGGTGGTGGTGGTGGTGTTTTGGGTTTGGGGGGTGCTGGAGCCTATCCCAGCTGATTTTAGATGTAAGACGGGCTTGACCCTGGATTGATTACCAGTCAATCAGGGCACAGACGTATAGAGACAGACAATGCACAAGACACTAAGTTGCGACTGAACCCACACTACTTGCAACTCAAGTCAGGCGGGTCAATTACTAGACAATCAGTGACTGAGGGCACTAAAATTCTTTCAAAAACACTTTCTCTGTTAATCCCTCTGGGAAAAGGTAATTAGATACTCTTTGCATGGGACTGTTGGTGCCTATTGTTTTCTGAAATATTTACCAATCAAGGTCCAGTAGTTGGGAGGAGATAGACAGGTGTTTTTTTTTAATTTTTGGGTAGCAGGGGGCGGGGTAGATTCTTCCGCCACTGTACTATAATTAACAAGGAAACTATTTGCACACCGGTCCTGCTGTGTATTTTGACAGGTGTTTCGCTGTTGTGTTTATTTGCATGTTCAGTTGTGGCTGTAAACATTTTATTAAGACATATTTTGGCACCCAGTTGAGCTTTTGGTGTGTTTTGTTTGGGCCCACTTTGTGTTGCTCCGGCTCCTCGGGCTACAATCAGGCATGGACGTCATCTTTATACAGCGGATGAGTTGTTTTCTGAGCTGAGGAATACAAACATCACATTTGCTCTCTCTGTAGTTGAAAAAAGAGAGGCTTTCACACATGTTCTTCTCTTGCATGATTGTCTGCCTCTCTGGCTGTATTTATGTCTAAAATGTTATTCTGTCATCTGTCCTTTCCTGTTGTGGTGTGTGTTTAGTACTCAAAAGTGCTCTACCGCATCATGGAATTTGTCAAAATGACTTCATCATTTTAGAAAGTGTGTCATGTCTCACTGAGTTCAAACTCTTTCCATAATCTTCTCCACTCATAGGATATTGTGTGACACTTTGCTTAAACATATGAATACAGTATTTAATTTTCAAAGAACAGCCTGTTCTTTATAAGTCAATTAGGCCGAAGCACTACTTTGCACTGTTGCACTTAAGCAAATAAGTGTTTGTGCAATGCCAAGAGCAGGCAGATGTCAAACAAGTTTGGGGTGATGGAATGCAGGTGTGTTTGGACACACCGAGTCGTCTGTCACCAAGTGTCTCTCCCAGAGCCATTAGCCAGACACTTGTTGAAAGACGGGGATCTGTCAGCTCAGCATCAAGGCGTAATGTGTTTCGGATACAGTTGCCGGAGACAAAATGTCACAGACACAAGCAACGAGATCACATAACACTTATGCTGCTTCTGTTTGTTCCACTTGTCTGAATCTTCTTTTTGCACCAGCAGTAGTCAGAATATCATCCCAGTCTGTGTGATAAAAAGCACTGTTTTACCGATGTAGTAATATGACTTTACCCGTGACCCAGAACTTAAACATAACCCCATGTGCTTCAAGTTACTTCCTTTGCAAGCTTACTGAACATAAATCACTTTCTGTTGTTGACAATTAGAAGACTGTGCCTGGAAGACATGCTTAGTTGTTTAGTTGAAAAATGAGCAGGAATGGGCAAGTCTGAGGTAAGACAAAAACAAAAATGTTCCAAGTTTTCCTGCATGGATACATGGAACTGAATTATTTTCTATCTGGACGCTGTGAAGTCAACTTTTCCAGTAAAGCTTTTGACACACAATTTTGGAAAAAAACAACCCTGTAAAACTAGCACATTGTAGATTTTTATAAAGTTTTGGATACTCAAAGAAAACCTGTGAAGACAGTCATGCTTGCTGGCAGAGAAATGAAAACCAATAAGTATCTTCCACTCGGTCAGGGCAGGAAGGGGAAAGTCACTAAAATTGTACTTCAAACGTCAAATATCCACTGAGACATAAATATGCGACTGTAAATCCCTCCACAGTTTCACATTGGAAGTACAGTGCTGTTTTGTGTGAGTAGAGTACAAAACATAGCCCAAATAAACCTAGTCCTGTTAATATACACTAGAATAAACACATTTCGGTATACAAATACTTTCACTGATTTTAAGAATTCTGTCAGATTGTTGATCAATCTGGTCTTGATGAACCAACAGAAGCGCTGTTGGAAGTCGGATTATGAAGGTGTACTGCTATTCAGGACTATTTTCATACAAAAAGCGTACCGCACAATGGGGTCAAATTATTATTATTTTTCTACATTTCAAACACTATTACATAACATGTAATAGTGTTTTTTTGGTCAAAATATTTCATACAATATGTTTTATAGATCATCTTCAAGCTTCTTTCTTTCGTTTTCTTCAGGACGTGCCGTTTTGTGGATGGTCTTATTTACGTGGCTTCACTTTGACAGCCTCTTTTCCCAATCATCTTTGTTGTATCAGTGGTTTTTAGCACTTCCATAGCGAGTCCACTGACAGATACAAGTTAGAACTGCACGCAAAAGCGTAGGATGAATGCCCCACAACAAAAGGATAGAGAAAAAGGAGTTTATTGACTACGGCGTGGATTACGATGGCGGACGCACGCTAATTACATATGCGGATCCCAAATACACATCAGCGGGTACCAATAGGTGAGAAAAGTTGTTTTTGCATAAGGCTGGGCGATATGGCCTTTTAAAAAAATTTCTACATATTCTTAGGCCATATCGCGATACACGATATATATCTCGATATTTTGCCTTGGCCTTGAATAACACTTGATACATATAATCACAGCTGTATGATGATTAAAACATTCTTGTTCATACTACATTAATATATGCTCATTTTAAACTTTCATGCAGTGAAGGAAATCACAACTAAGTAAATTGACCAAAACTGTATTTATTAAACGGTTATTAAGCAATGGCACAGACATTCATGTCATTTCCAAAGCAGAAAGTGCAAGATTGTCAGATACATTTTAAGGTTCAAATAAAAATGAGTTGCATAATCGGAAATAAAATAGTGTTGTCTGTTCGACATATTCCTACTTGAAGCCAAACCACCGCCAGACGATGGACCCTCTGCTGTTTTTCTTGGGGAATAATTCTTCCTTCATTCACACCTTCATTCTCTCGTATTACCACTCACACGGGTTTGCGAGAATCACAGCTAACGTTACCCATGCTGCTACTTCTCTGCTCCGGGAGGGCGTATACGTATGTGACGTATGACGTGACAGTATGTGACGTGTGTAAGAAGGTGTGCTTGCTGTCTGTGAGAAGGAGAGAGGAAAGAGTGAGAAGAGCCTGTAATGTAATGCCTAAAAGCAACTGCGTGAGAACGTTCATCCATCCATCCATTTTCTACCGCTTATTCCCTTTGGGGTTGCGGGGGGCGCTGGTGCCTATCTCAGCTACAATAGGGCGGAAGGCGGTGTACACCCTGGACAAGTCACCACTTTATCGCAGGCGTGAGAACGTATACTCGAATATAGTCATTTTCTATATCGCACAGAAACAAACCCGCGGTATATCACATATATCGATATATCGCCCAGACCTAGTTTTGCATAATATAGTGAAACAATGGCCATATAATATGTCTCCTAATAGGTGTCATTTTGGGGTCTTATGCACGTACTAGAAGAATACCCGTATGTTGACTACTGTAGCCGTAATGCTCCGCTTTCCATCTAGCGGTGTGGCTTCGTAGTTTACCAAAGTCATACTAAAACATTATGAAAGATTTTTGAGCATCATGTGCAATGTTTTATATTCTCAATAACACTTTAAAGTTCAAGGTCAGTAAGCACGACCAGAATGGATACATACATTAGGCGCACTTGGTCATAAGGCGCATTGTTGATTTTTGAGAAAATTTAAAGATTTTAAGTTTGCTAATACATAACATAAATGTTTTAAGAAAAGGTAAAATGCCCGTTCCTGGTTTAAACACATAACAACAAATGTTTTCTGCTCATGGACTTAGATTGGTCAGATCTAGTCCAACGGTTCTAGTCCAACGGTTGGTGCCAAAACCCAAAATATTTATACTCCAAAAACAAGGAGGGTGTTCCTGGGCAAGGATGGTTTCGCCCTATCATAGTGAGAAAACCAACTGTTTTAATGTAAACGAGCAATCCTAACTGTCAAAGCAGACGACAGTCATTGATTTCTTGATTCAAGATCTGACCAATCGAAGTCTATGAGCACAAACTGATGAAGCCGACTCAGATGAGCGGCAAAAACGTCTTCCAAGACAAACCAAGGAGTCCAGTTGCGAATGACTGAACGCCCTGAGATGACAACGACCTGGATTAATAAGAACCTTCATTGGTATACACAACAAAAAAGGAACAACATTGTTCAATCTTTATATAACTGCCATTTGTAAAGTTACACAATATTTAAAGTTAGTATTATTTGCATACGATACAACAGTATTTTGTTCAAGAGAGAACACACAGAAGCTAATACAAAAAATAACAGAAGAAATAAACAAATTAAAAAGAGGGTTTGACAAAAACAGACTATCCGTAAACCTCAGTAAAACTAAAATAATGTTATCCGATAAAAGTAGAAAGGGAAAGTCCAACACAAATACAAATTGAAGGATAGAAATTGAAAGAGTAAATTAAACCAAATTTATAGGTATAATAATAGATGATAAAATGTACTGGAAATTTCATGTAAAAATATACAACATAAGGTGGCGAGGAACATGTCAACAATGAATAAACCTAAACATGCATTTGGACCAAAAATCACTCCATATTCTCTACTGCTTGCTAGTGTTACCATATCTGAGTTATTGTGCAGAAATATGGGGAAACAACTACAAAAGTAAACTTCAATTATTAACCGTGTTACAATAAGATCAGTTATAATAATACATAATGTTGGTAATAGAGAACATTCAAACCCTTTATTCATTGAATCGAAAATATTGAAATTCCACTATACAGTGAATTTGCAAACAGCTAAAATTATGCACAAAGCAAACTATAACCTGCTACCCAAGAATATACAACAATTCTTCTCAACAAAAGAGGAGAAATATAATTTTGGAAAAAAGGACATTTAAAACATTTGTATGCACATACAATACTAAAAACCTTTAGTTTATCTGTATGTGGAATTAAATTATGGAATGGACTAAGCAAATAAATCAAACAATGTACTAATATGATCCACTTCAAGAAACTCTTCAAAGTTAAAGTGTTTACAAAGTACAAAGAAGAACAACCTTGATAAACATTCTGAATTTTTTCCATCCATCCATCCATTCATTTTCTAGATACTTTTATTTATCTCACCATATGAAATATAACTTACTTCAGTAATTATTATTAATTAATTTATTTATAATGTTATTACTTATGGAATATATTGTGAATAAATTGAGAAGAGGAAGTGAACAAAAGGGGTAGGATTAAATAAGTTCTGCTTCTTCCTACTCCTTTTCGAACATGTTGAATAGAGAAACTGGAAATTGGGATGAATCTTGTTGTATGCATACATGTTCGAAATAAACTCAAACTCAACTGCATGAGATATATTATTCCTGATACTTCTTGTTTCTTCTCCTAACAGGCCTAAATGTTACACTGTGGGCTCAACAACTGTTATTTCCTGTGTTTGCAACAGTGTTGGATTGTGTTAGGGTGTGGATCAACATAAATTATTATACATTTTTCGTTTTATTTGCATTTTATTAAATAATTGCTTATTAATGTTTAGTTATCACCACCTATAGGATTGGGTCAGTATCTAAAGCAGCTTTGGAACAATTCATAATGCAGCTATTCAGGGTCTACACCAGCTGGCTTTTGGTGAGAGGCAGTGAACACCCTGGCCTGGTCCCCCGTCAATCAGCTGGGCGTAACTTTTATCAACAGTGAAAGTTGGTTACCAACATCTGCATACTTTGCTACGTCTCTAATTGAGTGAAGAATGATTTACCACTTCTAACTTTGTTATTTAATCTTGTCACATGTTCTCTTTTTACCTTTGATCGTTATTTATTCTCTGACTTTTGTCGCAAGCAGCTCTCCTACGAACAGCAAGACACAATCTTGTTCTGTCTAAGCATGCCTCATCTTGTTGCACCCTCTCTAAATTACTGGCTTGATTCATTTGCTTAAGGCAGCGTTTAGTCCTGATAAACACAGTGGATAATCTGGAGTATAATCAGCGTGGCCGCCGTAGCACAGTGAACTACACACTGTGTGGCCGGACGCTTTGCCACAGTGCGCCAGGGATGGAAAGTCCCCGCAGTAGCCTGGAACCCTCTCGTAACCGGCCGGCGATGCTGCTCCTCCTCGCCTGTTTGGTCACTTGCAGCCTGCTGTGTGCCCCCCAGGCTCAGGGGAAGTGGGGAGGGCCCCTATGCCCATTTGGCCCTGGCTAACAAGGGATGAGGTCACTCCAAATTCCCCTCATCCCCCTTATAGCTCCAGACGGGCTGGCGAATGAGCCTACCACAGGACCCGACATAAAACATAAATGGCTCTTAAAAAAGCTTCTGGACTGATGTGGCTCATTAAAAAACACTGGCGCCATCTTTTTTTTTTCATTAATTCATTATTGTGTTGTGTGTGTGGAGGAGAGTAAAATTTACTGTGTTCTATTTTAGAAGGCTGCGTCTGTCTGCTCCTTAGTGTTTTCTTTATGAGGTCCTTTCCTTCTATGTGGTTAATTGTGCTAAGTTTGCATTCTTGGAGTATCTTCAGTAGCTTAGAACTCTTTTGTATTCATGGCTGCAATACTGGATGAATAGATGGATCAATACACTCTTGTTTACTCCTGTGAGAAAACAAAAGCCTCCATCCTACTCACTTCTCTTAGTGCGCAGACAGATTTTTCTGCCTTTCAAGAGCGCATGAGGCGGTTACCCAAATGGGCCAAACACATCATGCACACGCTTTTTGATTTCCCATCTTTCATGGTACATCTTGTCCCTTTAGGCCCACTGCAAAGTTATTTTTTTGTTTGTTTGCCAGCGTGTGCACCCGCTGACCCAGCCAAGCTCTTCAGATGGTTATGGACAAGGGTGTGGATTGGCTATAGGGTCATGATTATAGAGAGGGGAAAGAAAGAACTGAAGGAATGGAAAATAAAGATGGCAGTATATGGTTGTGTTGGCAGGATGGGGGTTGGTGCCTATTGACGGCTGCTCCTTCCTGAAACGTGGTCACCCGAGCCTGCCCGGGCCCAGGATGCACATGTGGAACAGTTTACTGTAATGGAACTCTAAATTAGTGGTGGTTTGAAGCTGCCTGTAGCAGTAGGGTGTAATTAACTGGCTCTGTTGAAAGAGAGAGAGAGCCAGAAAGAGCGGCGGGGAAGGAGCCAGAGCCCTGGAAAAGACGCAAGGGTGAGAGGTGCGTGTGTGCGTGTGTGTGCGCTCACACATGTCCTTTTTTTCTCCAAGTGCTTGATTGCATGTGTATTTCAGACTGTGCTGTACACATTAAGTGTGTTGGCCTTTTTTCTCATCGGGGCATGGCGCCGCCTCACAGTGCCCCCCAGTGCCCAGACTTTGTCACTGTATTTGATCTATTTTTATTACTGGTACTTTTTTGTTCTCCGTTCAACATTAGATCTCACACACCACTGGGTTGTTTACACAGAATGCATCATCATAATACCCTCCTGACTTCTCCTCCAAATTCACAAGCCACAGCAGTACCAAATTCCTTGGCTCTGCTCTTTTTCAAAGCCACATTTAAAAAAACAAGCTCATCACGCCACCCACTCATATAATCACGCGAGGGGAGCGGTCTGCAAAGAAATGAAAAAAGAAATGGGAGGCTCTATCGGGTCTTTTTGCCCTCCTGTATTAACAATCAGCGGTGCAGCATAACCGCTTCCTTGTCCGTAATTGAGGCATAGCTTGTCTGTGCCCATACTGTGCGGCGTCAAAGTGACGAGCGGGCGGGCCTGCAGGAGTTTTTAGCCAAAATGAGTCTGTGGGATGAGGGCCTTACCTCAACAGAAGATCGTTGGAAATGACAGCAGCAATCAGTGAATCTCATTTTCTGCTGCCCCCCCGTGCTGTGGACCCCGTGTCTGGGCCTCTGGTCCGGGGGGAAAGCGTCAGAGGGAGAGGGAGGCAAACTGCTGTGCTAGGCTGGCAGCAGGAACAGAGGAACTCTTTATAGCAGAGTTCTGGTGATTTAAATCATATGGCATAGCCTGGAATCAGTGCAGAAGTCTGGAAGCTCTTCAAAACTGAAGGAACAAGAGCACACTCTTTTTTTCCCCCATCACCAATCCAACTCTTGCTATTCTGTCTTTAACGTTCTCCATATTCTCTCCAATCTCACCCGGTCATATTTATCTGTACAAACCCCGTTTCCATATAAGTTGGGAAATTGTGATAGATGTAAATATAAACGGAATACTATGATTTGCAAATCATTTTCAACCCACATTCAGTTGAATATGCTACACTGACAACATATTTGATGTTAAAACTGATAAACTTTTTTTTTGTTGCAAATAATCACTAACTTTAGAATTTGAGGCCAGCAACACGTGACAAAGAAGTTGGGAAAGGTGGCAATAAATACTCATAAGGTTGAGAAATACTCATCAAACACTTATTTGGAACATCCCACAGGTGTGCACGCTAATCGGGAACAGGTGGGTGCCATGATTGGGTATAAAAGCAGCTTCCATGAAATGCTAAGTAATTCACAAACAAGGATGGGGCGAGGGTCACCAATTTGTAAGCAAATGTCGAACAGTTTTAGAACAACATCTCTCAACGAGCTTTTGCGAGGAATTTAGGGATTTTACCATCTACGGTCCGTAAAATCATCAGAAGGTTCAGAGAATCTGGAGAAATCACTGCACGTAAGCGATGATATTACGGACCTTTGATCCCTCAGGCGATAGTGCATCAAAAACAGACATCAGTGTGTAAAGGATATCACCACATGGGCTCAGGAACACTTCATAAAACCACCGTCAGTAACTACAGTTGGTTGCTACATCTGTAAGTGCAAGTTAAAACTCTGCTATGCAAAGCAAAACCCATTTATCAACAACACCAAGGAACGCCGCTGGCTTCGCTGGGCCCGAGCTCATCTAAGATGGACTGATGCAAAGTGGAAAAGTGTTCTGTGGTCTGACAAGTCCACATTTCAAATTATATTTGGAAACTGTGGACGTGGTGTCCTCCGGAACAAAGAGGAAAATAACCATTCGGATTGTTATAGGCGCAAAGTTCAAAAGCCAGCATCTGTGATGGTATGGGGGTGCATTAGTGCCCAAGGCATGGGTAACTTACATATCTGTGAAGGCACCATTAATGCTAAATGGTCCATACAGGTTTTGGAGCAACACATGTTGTCATCCAAGCAACGTTATCATGGACGCCCCAAGCTTATTTCAGCAAGACAATGCCAAGCCACGTGTTACAACAGTGTGGTTTTGTAATAAAAGAGTGCGGGTACTTTCCTGGCCCGCCTGCAGTCCAGACCTGTCTCCCATCGAAAATGTGTGGCACATTATTAAGCGCAAAATACGACAGCGGAGACCCCGGACTGTTGAACGACTGAAGCCCTAAATAAAACAAGAATGGGAAAGAATTCCACTTTCAAAGCTTCAACAATTAGTTTCCTCAGTTCCCAAACGTTTATTGAGTGTTGTTAAAAGAAAAGGTGATGTAACACAGTGGTGAACATGCCCTTTCCCAACTACTTTGGCACATGTTGCAGCCATGAAATGTATTTATTTCTTATTTGCGAAAAAAATAAAGTTTATGAGTTTGAACATCAAATATCTTGTTTTTGTAGTGCATTCAACTGAATATGGGTTGAAAAGGATTCGCAAATCATTGTATTCCATTTATATTTACATCCAACACAATTTCCCAACTCGTATGGAAACGGAATTTGTATGTTTCTTCTTCTCACATCTTTATCTGTTTTATTTCCTAACTGTCCTCCTCCTCCTCATGTTCTCATACCTGTTAGCATGAAGTTTGCAGATCCTTAATGCATTAGAACTGCAGATGCACTTTTCCCCGTCCCAGAGCGAGGATGGATCAAGAGTGGATGCGAGGTTAAACATGTTTGTGGTCCCAACAGAAACCATTTGTTTATCATGTTCATGCCAATCACAATGATTTATCCTTGTGTTTTATGTGGTGAAATAAGCAATAACACGTCTCTTGCTCTCTCTATTTTCTTCCCCCAGAAACGTGAACTGGATGTTTCCGATGAAGAGGAGTTTGCTGTTCCCCCACTAAACTAGAGGCCTCTATCCTTACTCATTTCTTCTCCCACATCCTGAGAGCCTTCAAGTGGACACGCAAATCAACTTGACCGGGGGATTTCTAAGGGTGACGTTCCCTCCGACCAGTGGGACTGCCGGTGCGTCGTCCCCATGGCTACCAACAGGGAACAGCAGGTGGGTCACATGACTCCATACCCACCTGCGGTCTACCCCTTTGCCTTCAACTCCATGAGAAGCCACTCCCCCTTTGACCTGTTGGCCAACAGTACCCTTTTTGGAAGATTTGGCGCTGACCTGCCCAAAGAGATGGCTGCACTCTGTAAGTTCTTCTCTTTTCTGGACGTGTTGAACTTTTCCTTCCTCTCATGTTTCATTTTCCATCCTGGCCCTGGCAACATACAGTTTAATATGGCCGCCTAACTTTTAACAAATTAGAAAATCCATTGGAAAGGGAAAATATGGTTACTTAAATTGCAGTTCATTACATGTAATTTAGTAGTGATGGAAAAGTTGAGGGTCCGCTTGTGATATAGAATGAATGAACAGTATCCCACAACGAAAGCATGAGAAATACAGTGATTACACTTCCCAAGCGGTTAGCACATAGAGGCTGGTATATGGTGTGGTTTGTGTGGCCACAGGTTCTGCATCTGCGTCTGCGTGCAAGTGTGTGTATGTTCGAGCCTTGCGGGGCTTTTAGGGCAGGCAAGCCATAAGTCTGCAATTAGTGACAAAACAACATTCTTCCAGTGTGAGTTGATGAGTGCCCCGAGCAACGGCAAATATTCAAAAATATGGAGCACTTGTAGCAAGATAATGGACATATCAGACTAAGATGTCCTTTTTTTTTTTCAAGAATGTGAATTTAAATCCCAGCTACAAACTTAGGTTTTGAGGTCGTCATTCAGATAGTCAGTCCTGATGTGTTCTGCTGGGTTGTCATACCAAGCATAACCACAAGAGGCGCTGTTGTCCTCTTGAGTGCCAGGTTTAGATGATGTATGGGAGACATGAAGCACAAAGGAGATTGTTGGCAATCTAGAGTATTTTTTTTTTCTGAAGCAGCTCTCACACACACTGAAGTACTGCTAGTTTATTTTATTAAATTCACTTTAGAGACTATAATGAATCTGCTACACTACTGGCAATTTGGGATTGTTTTTGAACAAAAAAAAGACAGGAAAAGTAAGGGAAAATTTGTTCAGGGAAAGGTGTGCTGAATTATTTAGAATGTATCTGGGTACAGTAGCAGGTGGTGGTAGAGTGGATGCTCCAAATTGGTGTGGGTGGCAACAGCTGAGAACCCCCCACCCCCCCCCCCCCCCCCCCCCCCCCACCCACACACACACACACATCCCCACCCGTTCCTGTGTAAGGATACCCACTCCCCCTCCTCCTTAACCACAGCATGCCTGAGCACCTCTCCAGCCTTTCAGCCGTCAATCAGTACCTCACCCCCTCCTCGCAGACGCTGCCCACCTAATCCTCAAGGTATTTTCAACAGAACGCAAGCAGGAGAGAAAGAGAACGAGGGAGGGAGAGAGAGAGAGAGAGAGAGAGAGAGAGAGAGAGAGAGAGACAGAACACCTGGGGGTGATGTCGTAGTGTGGTGGAATCCAAGAACACACCCTGCAAGGAAAAAATGCCAATATACTCACTGAGCAATAGACACCCTTCCTTCCCACTCTCTCCCCTGGACTCGCACAGCACGTCTTTCATCTAAAAACTAAAGCAGACCTCCCCTTGACGTGGCTAGATATCCCAGTGTGCTGATACATGGGAGTCTTTTTGTTGTTTCTCAGTGGCATCAAACAAAAACAAAAGTATCAAAGGACAAGCTTGCTCTGGAGGCTTCATAAGTGACCGTTGGTACTGACACATTTCCACGCTCACAAGGCTAAAGCAGCGCAGTCATTTGGACTAAGCTCTCTAGTCCAGCTTAGACAAGGCTGGGGTCAAAGTTTAAGTCGGGATCATTGTTAGCTTTCCATCGGCTTTTGAAAATACAGTAAGAACTTATGCCATTCTTGGCTGACATCAGATTTAGGAATACTATTTGTTTACATTATATTCTACCTTTTGACATAGGGCTGGGCGATATTGGCTTTTATTAATATTGCGATATTTTTATGCCATATTGCGATATACGATATATATTACGATATTTTGCCTTGGCCATGAATGAACACTTGATGCATATAATCACAGCAGTATGATGATTCTAATTGTCTACATTAAAACATTCTTCTTCATACTGCATTAATATATGCTCATTTTAAACTTTCATGCAGAGAGGGAAATCACAACTAAGTCAATTGACCAAAACTGTATTCATTAAATACTCTTCATTCTCTCACGGGTGACTTTTTAAATGAAATAACAAATTATTATTGTTGCTACCTTTTTGTAGTAACACTTCCGCTGCATACTTTGCATTGATTGATTGAAACTTTTATTAGTAGATTGCACAGTACAGTACATATTCCGTACAATTGACCACTAAATGGTAACACCAGAATAAGTTTTTCAACTTGTTTAAGTCGGGGTCCACGTTAATCAATTCATGGTACAAATATATACAATCAGCATATTACAGTCATCACACAGGTTAATCATCAGAGTATATATATTGAACAGCATATTGCTGTTACCATGAATTGATTAACGTGGACCCCGACTTAAACAAGTTGAAAAACTTATTCGGGTGTTACCATTTAGTGGTCAATTGTACGGAATATGTACTGTACTGTGCAAACTACTAATAAAAGTATCAATCAATCTGCTGAATATCTTCCCACTTGGAGCCAAACCACCGCCAGATGATGGACCACCTGCTCTTTATGTTGGACATTTATTGATCTTCCTCCATTTGTGATAAGTTTCGCACCATCTCTCTCTCTCTGATCGGCGAGAGCTATGACGCTAGACTCGCGAGAGTATGTGACGTATGTAAGAAGGCGGGCTTGTTTTCCGTATCTGTCAGAATGAGAGACGAGGAGTGAGAAAGAAACATCTTTACCATGAATTGATTAACGTGGACCCCGACTTAAACAAGTTGAAAAACTTATTCGGGTGTTACCATTTAGTGGTCAATTGTACGGAATATGTACTGTACTGTGCAATCTACTAATAAAAGTATCAATCAATCAAAAAAGCCTGTTGTGTAATGCCTGTAGCTAAAAGCAACTCGACCTGCATCAGCTAACGTTAGCATGGCTAACGTTAGCCGAGAGCGTGTGACGCTACATGCGCAACAGTATGTGACGTATGTAAGAAGGCGGGCTTATTTTACGTCTCTGTGAGAAGGAGACGAGAAGGAGTGAGACACGCCAGTAATGTAATGCACGCAGCTTAAAGCGACGGTGTGAGAACATATAATCGAATATTACGATATAGTCATTTTCTATATCGCACAGAGACAAACCTGCGATATATCGTATATATCAATATATCGCCCAGCCCTATTTTGACATGACATGGCCTGGAGAAGACTGGTGTGATAAAATGAGCTTTGAATTTATCAAACACATAAAAACACTTATACAGGCACATCTACTGCAAAATAAATGTAATTTTACCGTACACATGGACCACTTAAAGGCTGTGTAAGTTTTTGCAGTTTAGTTTTTGATTAGTGTCACCAAAAGTTCACAATATTTTGGCAAATTTGTGTTTTTTACCCGTAAACCATGATTATCAAAATTTAAATTAAAGTGTTTCACTGTGTATGGTCATTCTCTGGAATATTATGGTTTCACTTTTTTAATTAAATGAGTGAAATAAATTAGCTTTCTGAAAATATTTAAATCACGAATATTAAAAGCCAGATTAAATATACTGTAAAGCAGGCATTTCCAACTTGTCCGCAGGCCCATATTTTATTACCCCATACATAATTTCAAAATTGTGTTCGCGCACCCTCGGAAGCTAATTGTTAAGTGTCTTAGGACAATATTGAATCCTACTCAGACACTAACTATGAAAACAGTGCAAAAACAAAAATGACAGCACAACAAACACACATTAGGCAACACAAAGAGCAACTTCCTTGAAAATAGGCAAGTTGAAGTGTCTTTTTGTATATGTTATGTATCACTAAATTGATTTTAAATATAATGTAGGCATCACTGTATATGTAATATATACTATATTGATGCACATATCATAGTATAAAGTCATTTTATTGTGGGTCAAAACAAATCCGGAAGTGACGTCATTTCTCTATTACATAGTTCATGTAATAGATAGCTGCGCGTTGATCTAAAAAAATTGTCAACGTCTACTCTATGCTGCAAACAGTCCATTATTCAAACTATAAACACACTTGTTGGTTAATATGCAAGCTACAAAATGTTGATGGAGTATTATTTGGGCTTTTTGAATGGTTATTTATTGGATTTTATGGGCGAAATAGTGGAGCTCCCATTGGTGGACCTTTATTTACTTTTATTTCGTATTTAAAATGCCCATCCATCCATTTTGTTTGTCTCGTTTGGGGTTGCGGGGGATGCTGGAGCCTATCTCAGCAGCACTCACATTAAAAAAAAAATCCATACTTCGTCATGTCTTTCATAATGATTGTGAACGATAGGAAATGTTTTTATAAAAAGTGCAGTTCCTATTCAAAGTACAAGTAGAGTGGAAAAAGAAGTTGCCTCTATATTGAGGCTATTGTCCTACTTACCTGATGTATGACCCTAAAAGACTTACAAAGTTAGTAAATAGATATGATAAAAATAGTATCAATCTCTGTGAGACTCCGAAGCCATTTTGAGAGTTGATGAGCAAGCTAGTCATGTGATCCGTGACGTAGAGGAAGGAACCACACATCCCTTCCCCATCAACAATAGTGCTAATCAAGTAGACTTTGTGAGAGCCAACAACTATTACTTTTGGAAAAATTATGATCCAGGACCTTATATTTTTGAGCCCGAACACAAAGAGGATGAGCAATAAGTTTTAGAAGCTGAGTGATGAATGCAGTTTCATTGTGACACTAGCATCCGCAGAATTGCAAGGGGCTAAACATACAAACTCATCAAAATAAAGCATAATAAAAACAAATATTTGCTGTACAATTTCCATTCTCGCTGTGATGCTGACCGACGGGACTCTCACATAATCCTGTTTAGATGAAGATTCAATCACAATCCTCAGAGAGTTAAAAAAAAAAAAAGTTACCGCATTAGCTTCTTTTTCGCCACCTCGAGGCATGTCGAAATCGCATTAAATATAATATAGAATTAATTTTTACCAAGTTTGAAATGAAGCAGAAGCAGCCGCAGGCTCAGTGGGTCAACAATAGCAGTGTGGGCTAGCATTAGCTCACTGCTATCAATGTGCTGCTAAAATAGGCCGTCTCCATTAGCACTTATTGTAACAATATCACTTATAGTTGATTAATTTTCATGTCACGATGTTGGTGGTTTGTAGATGTTTTTTTAAAGGGTTTTATGGACGCAATAGATGACCCTTGATGTTTTGACTCAATTGTCAGCTATTTATTTACAATTTCGAAAGCATAAAAAAGGCCAAACATATGTGTTCTTGACTTGAGATTGTGAATGATAAATAGCACATCTCTTTCCAATTTTTCTGTATTCTCAATATGACTGATCTGCTGACATGGTCAAGAGGGCAGAAGCATTTGTCTCATGACGTCTGAATCTAGGGAAATTGCCAATGACATTCAGAGCGGAATTATCAAAACGGCCGTGTGAATTTGTGGCATTTTGTGACTTTGAGACGGTGTTTTCACATATTTGGATGATTGTAAATACAACTCGATATGGTTTAATGGATACAATGAAACACAACTAAGCATTAAGTCAACTTGTTTTTTTCATACTGGTACTTTTAAAGCCTTTTAATTTTAATTCTAATATTCTAAAATGTTCTTTAAATGCAATAAGTAACGTGTGTTAATGTATCATAAGATTTTTTGATAAAATTAAGCCAATAATTATACTTTTTGTGGTCCCCTTAACTTTATATTAAAAAGCATCAACTTATCAATATACATTTGGGTACCGGTAATGCTACCAACATATTGGTGTCGGGTCAGCCTTACTTGTGACAGAGTGAGACATATTTTTGTGAATTATATTTATATAGCGCTTTTCTCAAGTGACTCAAAGCGCTTTACATAGTGACACCCAATATCTAAGTTACATTTAAACCAGTGTGGGTGGCACTCGGAGCAGGTGGGTAAAGTGTCTTGCCCAAGGACACAACGGCAGTAACTAGGATGGCACAAGCGGGAATCAAACCTGCAACTCTCAAGTTGCTGGCACGGCCACTCTACCAATCGAGCTATGCCGCCCCACATCGTGGCTACATAATATATTTGTGCCGCATACTGCTAGTCAAGGAAAAGACGATGGTGAGGAAACTTGCATAGAGAAACAATAATGTTAGAGATTAAAAGTTAGATTTACGCGATTAAAAATATAATGTGCGAAATATGAATTAATGAATCGCGGATTAAATTAAGATCGCACTCAAATAAAATAAAAAACTGTACAAGAATACATTTATATAAAATTCAAATCATCATTTTTGCAATAAAGTTGCAATTTTATGAGATTTAAAATGATTCTTTTAATTGGACTGTTGAGGATATGATATAGACAATGAAATTAGGAACTGGCAAATACTTGTTATTAACCCATCAGAAATATGAAAATTCTGAAAAATAAGAAAAGAAAAGAAAAAAAGTATTAATTTTTATATGATGGTGCAGTCAAATGATTATTTTTTTCAAATTTTGATTTACCATGTCAAGGTATTACCCCTTTGCATAATTTAAATACATTTTAAAAATACCTCAATATTTGGATAGAAATGCAACCTTATTGTCATGATGTCATCCAGGAAAACATTTTAAATATTTTACTAGATATACATATTTCGCTCAAAACTTGATACCAGTTTTATCAAAAGTCCCACCTGGGAGTATTTGGAAGCACCATTTCTCAAAGAGCACACTAGTCCGTGTCTCCTCACTCATCTTTGCATTTTTGACGTAGGCATTGACCTGATCACTGACCTTAGATCAACCTTGGATATAAATCCGAGGTTGTCTCAAGAAACATGCACTAATTTGCATGATTAATCTGTGTTTATACTTAGCTAATGCAAAAATGTTTATGACTAATCACGTGAGTTAACTTGTAATTTTTTTGGGCCTAAAATATAATTAGCCAGTGTTTTATTTTTTTAGCTGTAGTTGCCCTACAGTTTTGACCATCACACAACACTTTGTCAGTTTTAAGGGTCAAAGGAAGATGGAGCAAATTGCACATATCAAAACATCAAGTTGTAGTAACCTGCAGCAAGGAATGTTATAAGTCACTTTACTGAGCGCGCCGTCTTTCGCCACTCTCTTAAACGTCAATGCGGAGAACAAAAGGCTTTGGTTTGGACATTCCCCAGGCCCTGTTTTTCTTCTCCTTCTGCTTCTTCACCAGGAGCTGCCTTAACAAGCCTACTCATTGTTGTCAGGCGCGTCCGTGGGCCTGACTGTGAAAATACCTTCCACATAAAGGGAGTAGAACTGCAGTTACTTCTCTCTCTCTCTCTTTATCTCTCTCTGTCTCTCTCTCTCTAGGACTGCATTCTTGACCAGCTTCATAGCTCCGTGTATAATTTTCGAGGTGTCAACAACTATTGTTGCGTATCAACAGGTTGGAGCACCTCCTGCTACTGGGCTTCGTTGCCACCAGTCTGTCTTTGGTAATAGCTGTTTTTTCCACAAAGCTGGGGTTGAAACTTTTTATTGATTGAAACTTTTATTAGTAGATTGCACAGATCAGTACATATTCCGTACAATGGACCGCTAAATGGTAACATCCGAATAAGTTTTTCAACTTGTTTAAGTCGGAGTCCACGTAAATAAATTCATGGTATGGTGGATGGCTAAGGTGGACTGTGTTTGCACATGTAGTGAGCGAAGCTCTGGTCTCATGTTTAAATGCTGCTGGGAGCCAGGTAGACTGTGTCTAATAGCGAGGAAAATAATGTATTCATCCATGAAAGTCTTTTTTTTGTGTACTGCAGCGGAGGCCAGTATCAGTTGATCCCTGTCATTATGGGAGTCCTTCAAACAAACAGTTGGAAGCCCATTAAGGCCACTTACTATGAGATAACATCGCCACTGAGCCAGTGAAACACCTCTTTAAGCTTTCGCCTATCAGGACCGGAGCCCCGGCCTACGAGCCAGCCACAGGGATGTTTTGAAAAGCTGTTTGGTCATTTCCCTCAGCTCACGTAGCCAAAACGGAATTCTGAGGTCTCCAATTTACTATAGGTTCCATTCACGTGACATCACCGGCTCATTAACTATGTAACACTCGAAGTGGTGGGACAACGAGCGTCTGTTGTCATAGTGTTCTGGGTGGCCTTTTTCCTTTCTCGAAGACAAATGCTCTATGCCTGTGTTGTTTTATGCAGTTGGAACTGTTTAAATTGTGAAAAAGATACAAGTTTCTTCAGAGTTCTTCGAGAGATAATCAAGACGGGCAAAAGAGTGCGAGATTTTGTGAAAACAACAAAAAAAAGTGGCATGCACTCCAGTCCAAGGGAGCAGAGTCGAAGAACGCGCACGATTGAAGTGATCACTTTGCTAAAGGTTTATTTGATATACCTTTAACATTTGCTATGTCCTTTTTAGGTATTATCTTGATATTATTTGTATTTCTTAAACACATATTAGTTATGATTGTTTTGTAAAGCACCAACTCAGCGAGTATAAATAAAAGAAATCAAATGTCAGCAAAACTTAGTCTTTTACCAAAAGCTACAGTCATAAATGAAGCCGTCAGCACATAGACAATGTTGACATCTTTGATTATACACTGTGGAGAGGGGGAGCCGACGGTCCGGCAGAGCGGCAGGGCACCCTGGAGCTTGGCCCAAGATGGCGGCGAGTAGGTGGCGAATTCGAGTGAACGGCGAGGCGGGGCGTGCCGGGAGCGACGCCGCAGATGAGATCAGGTGTGTGGATCGCGCACCTGGACACGATTAAGATATCTCCTCCTTATGTGGGGAGAAGGAGGAGAGAACGGGGCAGAAGGAGTTGGAGAGCCCGCAGCAGCACATGCAGTGCACGAGAGACGGAGAGCAAGACGCAGACGACGGGGGCGGCTGAGAAGCGACCAAAGAGCTAGCAGTGGAGGAGGAGCTGAAAAGAGACCCGACCTACAGACAAGCTTGATTGAAAAATAAAGCAAGTCAAACCTGATCAAGAATGTCCTTCCTTGGTGGTCCATGGAACCCACACGACAGCGAGAGTCTGTCACATACACTATATTGCCAAAAGTATTTGGCCACCCATCCAAATGATGAGAATCAGGTGTCCTAATCAATTGGCCTGGCCACAGGTGTATAAAATCAAGCACTTAGGCATGGAGACTGTTTCTACAAACATTTGTGAAAGAATGGGCTGCTCTCAGGAGCTAAGTGATTTCCAGCAGGGAACTGTCATAGGATGCCACCTGTGCAACAAACCCAGTCGAATGCTCCAGGTTACCAAAACATTTTGGAAAATTCCATGCTCCAAACCTTGTGGGAACCTTATGAAGCGGGCCCTTCCTCTTCCAACATGACTGTGCATTAGTGCACAATGCAAGGTCCATAAAGACATGGATGACAGAGTCTGGTGTGAATGAACTTGACCGGCCTGCACAGAGTCCTGACCTGAACCCGATAGAACACCTTTGGAATGAATTACAACGGAGACTGAGAGCCAGGCCTTCTCGACCAACATCAGTGTGTGACCTTACCAATGCGCTTTTGGATGAGTGGTCGCAAATTCCTATTAACACATTCCACAATCTTGTGAACAGCCTTCCCAGAAGAGTTGAAACTGTAATAGCTGCAAAAGGTTAAAAGAACATCATATTGAACCCAATGGCTTAGGAATGGAATGGCACTTCAAGTTCATATGTGAGTAAAGGCAGGTGACCAAATACTTTTGACAATATAGTGTATTTTGATAAAGATTGCAAAAAACATGCACACTCGTAACGACGCGTGCAACAGCAATAAGGCAACAAACATGGCTGTATGATTTTTTCCGAGAGTCTTGTAACCTATTTCCTTGACCCAGCCCCACACAAGTTTGAGTTTTCATCTTTTTTGCCGTGTAGAATGACGTCTGGAGCACCAGAAAGTTCGACATGTCTGGAAAAACGACAGATGGATAATCCTGGAACTCACTCGACAAATATTTTTTCGATAACGTTTAGGGATGGATTCCGTTGCATAGTTAGACTTTTCGCTCGTATCTGCTTTCTGCGGTAAAATCTAAGCTCCTTGTGTACTCAATTAATCTCCCACTGTTTTCTGCACAATAGCCATGTTGGTTTGATGGCCCACCACTTTGTTCACTTCTGTTTAAAAGTCAAGTGAATAAATACAACCTAATGAAAGCCTCATGTCAAGTTTTATGTCCAGTGACCTAAAAAAGGAAAACAAACATTGTATTATTAGTCTTGTTGAATGAAACTTATGTTACAGCCCTTTGAGACACTCGTGATTTAGGGCTATATAAATAAACTTTGATTGATTGATTGATTGAAATTTGCATAAACCTGCTAAGTTGTGCCTCTTGTGGACACTGGAGGAATCGTTCTGTTTAATTTTATGCTGCATATCGACTGGAAGAGCTCATGCCCACACAGATGCACTGGCATAAAGGTATTGCTGCAGGCATAAATGCCTATTTGCACTTCACCATTTCTATCTTTTGATAGAACAAAAATGTGACCTTTATTTAAAATCAGTCTTTGCATTTCCCAAACAAACAACCTGGATTATGGAGCTTGGGTCGTCACATGAAAGTGCTTTTTTGTGGGAAATGTGGTTTGACACAAAATATAAAAGTGGATATTGAACTGGAGGCAAAGGACTGCAGGAAAATATGTCAAGTGTAAAAGCAAAGACTTATCTGACAAACAGCACATTGTAGTGATTTATTTATTTGAATAAAAATTGAAGCACTGTGTTTCAGCCTTGCCCGAGGTAGCTGTCAGGAGCATACATTTTGATTTATGTTGATGCATATTTTAGCGGTTATGGAGCACACGTGTGTATTTGGGACCATACATTGAACTGTGCAGCAGGGACAAAACAATGAGCTCAACTGTACTAGCCCTCACTTCCTTTAAGCTCCCTTTACAAGCCAGGTTGACCCAACGCCCCCCTGTGCTCTTCCTGCACCAAGCTTACTAGCTGTGTTGTCACCTTGCTTTTTCAGAGCAAACTGCTGCAGGACACACAATATTTTAAGTCAATCCATCTCAGACTACTGTTGTCTGTCATGATGACATTTACTGATTTATTAGATTTATTTGAGGGCAATTACAGTGACCTCATCCTAAGGGGTAAAGCTCACAATTGACCTGATCTGCAAAAATTCCACAGTAACTTCAGGAAAATATTTGGCACTTTTGTACATCTCTTCGGTTGTAGTGCAGTTTAATACAACAGTGCTCATCACCTGACCTGTGTTTTCACATAAATATGTACACACATTAAGTATCCCAACACACTCTAAAGCAGGGGTGTCAAACTAATTTTAGCTCAGGGCCGCATGGAGGAAAATTTATTCCCAAGTGGGTCAGACTTAAAAATAAAGACAACTTTAGATTGTTTTCCCTTTTTTAAAAATAGTACAAACACATTCTGAAAATGTACACATTACAACTAATGCTCTTGGCAAAACACCTCTTATTTGAAAATTATGAGGAAGAAACTGGTGCAGTTTCAAAAACACCATCCATCCAACCATATATTTTCTACCGCTTGTCCCTTTTGGGATCGCGGGGGGGGGGGGTCGCTGGATCCTATCTCAGCTGCATTCGGGCGATAGGCGGGGTACACCCTGGATAAGTCGCCATCTCATTGCAGCAAAAACACCATGAAGAACACAATGAACTCAGACTTTGCCTCAGTATATTTACAAATCCATTTTATTTTAAACAGCTCATGTTTAGCATTCTCATGTTGGCAGTTCACCATTAAAGAAGTTTTTGGAAAAGCAATCAAGTGTTTCCTCAAACCACCATATTGTGACATCCACAACACATTCATTTATCATTTAAATATTACAATTATAATTAAAACAAAACAATTATCAAAATGTCACCATAACCAAAATCAAGATAACATAACTACAAACTTAACCAATATGAACATAGTACATTTAAGTGTGAAATAAAATAGAACAAAAAACAAATGTAGAATTACATTTTTAAAATGGAGTTCAGGGTGCACAACCGTGCCGTCAACCAATTGTGAGTGCTGAACGGAAGTCTAACCAATATGATGGTCATTTTGACTTAACTTTTTGCATCGTATTGTTTTGTTATTTTATCCGTTGAGTGGATAATTTACAAAGAAAGAAAGTATTGTGCGTTGATACTCCATCAGTCTGCTGCCATCTGTTGCCTGCCACAACAGGAGCAGCTTGTACCTGTGCTGAATCGAGTAGCAGTAGCCAATCCAAAGGGCGCTTAAAGTCAGCTGACACGTCATCTTTAAACAGTGTCATGTGTGACGTGGGTTACACTTGAAATGCCATTGAAACGTCCAGTGGATACATTTTGAACAGCAGTTTATTTCATTTGAAAAAATTGCAGCTCATTTTTGTACTTATCAAACTCATCCTGCGGGCTGCGGCCTGAATCAAGCCTGATACGGCCCATAGGTGGTACGTTTGACACCATTCCAATGCAGGAGTTGAATCAAAAATAGTGCTGTCAAAAGACTATACAGATATTTAAAATCTTATCAAACACATTAAAAAAATGTTTGGTTGAACGCAATAGGGGATGCTGTAGCACAGTGATTCTCAAACTGTGGTACAGGTACCATTAGTAGTATGCGGGCTCTCTTTTGTGGGACGCTAAAGAATCACTTAATTAAATATTGTAATGTGACAAGTTTTAATTTTCCTACATTCAAACAGTGTTATTGTTCAAACTGTGTGTAATGTTACAAACTACTTTTCAAATAAAACCATTGCTTTGTTTTTAATATACATGGTGTACTTAGGCCTACTACAATACCGTATTTTAAAGTTGGTCATTATGGTGGTACTTGGCGAGCCAAGTGTTTTCTGAGGGGGTACTTTGTGGAAAAAAATTGAGAACCACAACTGGAGCATGTTGCGTAATTTTTGGTTGTATGATTTTGTCAAAATTATTATTAATTCACTTGATAATTTACTTTTAAAGGCCTACTGAAACCCACTACTACCGACCACGCAGTCTGATAGTTTATATATCAATGATGAAATCTTAACATTGCAACACATGCCAATACGGCTGGTTTAGTTTACTAAATTGCAATTTTAAATTTCCCGCGAGATATCCTGTTGAAAACGTCGCGGAATGATGATGCTTATGATGACGGGTGCGCGTGACGTCTCGGGTTATAGCGGACATTTTTTTCCAGCCCGATCCAAGCTATAAGTAGTCTGCTTTAATCGCATAATTACACAGTACTCTGGACATCTGTTTAGCTGAATCTTTTGCAATTTGTTCAATTAAAAATGGAGAACTCAAAGTAGAAAGATGGAGGTTGGAAGCGGTGCACTGCAGCTGTCTTTAGCATCACAAACACAGCGGGTGTTTCCTTGTTTAAAATTCCTGAAGGTGAAGATTTACTATGGAACAGAGCGGTCAAGCGAACATGGATCCCGACCACATGTCAACCGGCAGGTTTCGGTGAGAAAATTGTGGTAATAAGTCGGCTCTTGCCGGAGACATCAGCGGAGCTTGCGTACTGCTGCAGCTGCTGCGGACTATTACCTCCTCCCACCGGAGACACTGGCGGTCAACACACCCGTGGCCACACCCCTCCGACTTTCAGGTACTATATAATCTCACTAAAACACTAGTAACACAGTAGGCAGATAAGGGATTTTCCAGAATTATCCTAGTAAATGTGTATAATAACATATGAATCACTCTCACTGCCCTCGCCTTTTTATTTTTATTTTTTTTTAAACTTTTTTTTTTTATAATTTTTTTTTTCTAGTCCTTCACTCTCATTATCTTCATCCACAAATCTTTCATCCTCGCTCAAATTAACCGGAAATTGTCGTTTTCTCGGTCCGAATCGCTCTAGCTGCTGGTGGCTATGATTATAAACAATGTGAGGATGTGAGGAGCCCTACAACCCGTGACGTCACGCGCACATCGTCTGCTACTTCCGGTACAGGCAAAACTTTTTTATTAGCGACCAAAAGTTGCGAACTTTATCGTGGATGTTCTCTACTAAATCCGTTCAGCAAAAATATGGCAATATCGCGAAATGATCAAGTATGACACATAGAATGGACCTGCTATCCCCGTTTAAATAAGAAAATCTAATTTCAGTAGGCCTTTAATAGCTAGTTACTTTCTGTCGTAACATTGTTTTAGCTACACTTCTGTTGAAATGTATTGAGCATTTATTCGTCTGTTGTTTTGGGCGATACTACAAATTTGGGTATTGATCCAATACTAAATACTTACAGAGGTAGTATCGGTCATACCAATGCTGATACCGATACTTAAAATTTCAATACCATTTAAAGATAACATTTTTGATCACAATTATAATCTGACAAATGTATTTATAATAAAGTATAAAATAAGATATAAAATATAATAATATAATTATTTCCTACTCTTACCCCCGATTTAAATCCTTTGGTTCCCCCACAAAGTCCTCTTGTGTCAAGGGACCTATTTCCTGAGTTTATAACTAATCAAAAAATATATATTTTTAAACAAAAATTTGTATTCATATACTGATACTATTCTTGGTATCGTTACTGTAAACATTTGTATCGACATTACATTCAAGAGCTGTAGCTTGTGGTTAGTATATCCTTCTACGATTTGTAGTGTACCATGTTTGGCTATTCCTCGTCCTCCAGGGATGATATTTGTAAGAAACTAAGTTTATTTTCCGCCATGGAGGCAAGGATTCTTGTCTTAGAAGCAGTTTTGAACTGTGGAAAGACGTTAGCTGCTAGCTTCCTAGCGAGTACACTACAGTGTGTGGAAGAATACTTTAGTTCGGTTGTCACTGTTATATTTGCGGGACACAGCTTGAATGTCATCATTAACATGTCATCACAATATAACGATAGTATTAAAAGCTCCGTTGCAGGTCAAATTCATATCTTATGTTAGGCCTGGGCAATATGGCAGCAAACATTTTTTTCTGAAAAAATACATTTATGATTTATTCCCCTACTTTTAAATAAACCAATGACTACGAATGACCCTGATAATTCAAAACAAGTTTTGCTTTTATTTAATCAAACACTAGTTGTTTAAAATGATATTGCACACACTGCATCTTACTCTTAGCAAAATTCTTATTTGTAAAATGTTGTTCTTTTTAGACCAGACATAAATTGTGCTATTTATGTAATTATATTCAAATAAGTAAGTTATGAGCTTCCTCTGGGAGGCAATAGTTTTGTATTAAATAAAATACTTTTATTAACAAAAATGTAGCATTGTACATTGCCTGCAAATAAATATTAATCTCCAAAATTTAAATTAATAAAGAGACAATTTAAAACTTGTACAATATAAAGTACTTCTCTTAACAACAATGTAGCATTGCACATTGCATGCAAATGAATCAATCCAATAAATAAATAAAGATACCAATAATCAATAAATAGTAATATAAAAATCAATCAGATCAATAAAGTGCAAACGTAAAACTTTTATCTTGAATGGAATTATTCTGTAAATACAATTTTAGTAAGTGGATAAATGCAGTCTTTGCCATGAAGTATGCTGGGCTTCTTGTTAGTGTGCACTGATGTTAAAGACAATGTATACTTCATTTTGCATGTAGTATATCACTACGTTTACGATTAAATATGTTATACCGTATTTCCTTGAATTGCCGCCGGGGCGCTAATTAATTTAAAACCTCTTCCCACTCCTGCGCTTACCAAAGGCATGCAGTAAAAGTAAGCATGCGCTAAATATTTTAAAACCTCTTCTCACTCCGGCACTTACCAAAGGCATGCCGTAACAATTTGAGTGTGATGTAAGGATACCATCATGAAAAGCACATTTAATAAAAAAAAAACGTTATTATGGTCTTACCTTTACTTATAAATGAAATCCATGCCAGCTCCTTAGTCATGATCAATCACAGTGAATTAGTTGCATAATTTAAATGAAATGTAACTTTGGTATAAATACAATTTTATTTTCATGTCATACACAAACATTTCTTTTTTTTTTTACTTTACTTTTTAAATTTGTCATTTAAATGCTCATTATTAAGTAAGATACAACCATCAGCCCGAGTGTCCTCACTCATCTTTGCATTTCTGCATGCTTTGAACTGATCACTGACCATATACCAACCTGCGCTTCCTTTCAGGTAACCATCCACAGTTAGGGTAAAGGAGCATGTGCAGTTAAAATAAATTGCGCGATAAATTGCATGCATTAAGGCTAAGGGTGTCTTAGAATAGTCGACTATTAGTCGACGCTATCAACGTTGCAGTGGAACCATTGACCATTGAACTCGACTCCTCCCTCTTTCTGCTGGGTGTTGGGAGGATGTTTCGAGAGGCTCGTTGGGACGTACCAGAAGAGCTTGTTGTGCCAGTCCATCAATGTGCGCCAACTCGGGCTTTGGGTAAGACTTGCTGGAAACTGGACTCAGCACGCACTGCGACGTGCTGCTTCTGTCCGGAGTTGTAGCTTCGACCAGTTTTCTAACGCAGAAGCCCTCCCTCACCGCTCATCTTTGGCACCGGTAATGATATTTTCACAGATTCACCTACGGAAATCTTATTAGGACATTAACTTCCTTTATATCAGTGGTTCTCCAACTTTTTTCACCAAGTACCACCACAAAAAACATTTGGTTCTCCAAGTACCACCATAACGACCAACATTAAAATACAGCTGTGGTGTAGTCCTAAACATTAATTAAAAACAAGCCAGAGGTTTGAATTACCAAGTATATTTAATAGTTTTGGCCTCTGTAACATTACACACAATTTGAACAGTTATTCTGTGTTTCAACATAGTATTTTTCGGACTGTAAGGCACACCTAAAATCCTTTTTGTTTTCTCAAAAAAAGACTGTGCGCCTTACAACTCGGTGCGCCTAATGTACGTGATAATTCTGGTTGTACTAACCGACCTCAAAGCAATTTTATTTAGTACATGGTGTAATGATAAGTGTGATCAGTAGATGGCAGTCACACGTAAGAAATACTGTACGTGTGGACTGCATGATGACGCCTGTTCAATAAATGATGCAAGCAAGTACTCGTAAGCAAGCTACACTAAAACTTTGACATTTCAATGAAAATATAGAAAATTAATAACAGCGCTCAAAAAACTTTCAAAATATTTTAGTGCAACTTTGTTTGGTATGCTATGCAGCCGCACCGTTTGATGGAACACCGATCATTATGGCTACTGTAGTAAGGCGTACTGTGCTTCAGCATACAGGTATTATTAGGGTGCGTGTATAAGATCCCAAAATTGTACCTATTATGCAATATTATGCAAAACCAACTTTTCTTACCTTCTGGTACCTGCTGATATGTATTTGGGATCTGCTTAAAGGGGAACATTATCACAATTTCAAAAGGGTTAAAAACAATAAAAATCAGTTCCCAGTGGCTTGTTGTATTTTTTTTTTTTTTTTTCAAAATTTTACCAGTCCAGGAATATCCCTAAAAAAAGCTTTAAAGTGCCTTTTTTTTTGCTCTCTGCGAAGACATTATCCATTTTCCTGTGCCGTCATACGGTGCTGCCAATGTAAACAAACAATGGCGAATAGCACAGCAAGATATAGCGACATTAGCTCCGATTCAGACTCGGATTTCAGTGGCTTAAGCGATTCAACAGATTACGCATGTTTTGAAACGAATGGTTGGAGTATGAAAGTATTGAAGAAGAAACTGAAGCTATTGAGCGAATAGCTTTTGACGCTATTCATAGCCATAGCATGGCCGAATAGCTGCGTTAGCATCGCCGGTAAAATGTGCGGACCAAACGATCAGGACTTTCGCATCTTGTGACACTGGAGCAACTTAAATCCGTCGATTGGTAAGTGTTTTTTTTGCATTAAATGTGGGTGGAAGGAAACGTAATATAGTTGCAAATGCATCTGCAGGTTATCCATACATCTCTGTGCCATGTCTGCTTTAGCACCGCCGGTAAATAGCATGTTAGCATTGATTAGCTTAGCATTTTAGCATTGATTAGCTGGCAGTCACGCCGCGACCAAATATGTCTGATTAGCACATAAGTCAACAACATCAACAAAACTCACCTTTGTGATTTCGTTGACTTTATCGTTGCAAATGTATCTGCAGGTTATCCAAACATCTCTGTGCCATGTCTGTCATCACCGGTAAAATGTGGAGACACTCAGGCACATTCAATGGGGGTCTGGCGGCAGATTTCTTGCCACTTTCGCATCTTCGGGCCAGTGGTGCAACTTGAATCCCTCCCTGTTAGTGTTGTTACACCCTCCGACAACACACCGACGACGCATGATGTCTCCAAGGTTCCAAAAAATAGTCGAAAAAACTGAAAATAACAGAGCTGAGACCCGGTGTTTGCAATGTGTTGAAAATGAAAATGGCGGCTGTATTACCTCGGTGACGTCACGTTCTGACGTCATCACCAAAAGAGCCATAAACAGAAAGGCTTTTAATTCGCTAAAATTCACCCATTTACAGTTTGGAAATCGGTTAAAAAAATATATGGTCTTTTTTCAGCACCATCAAGGTATATATTGACGCTTACATAGGTCTGGTGATAATGTTCCCCTTTAAGTCCCGAAAATATGCGCGTGTAGCCCACGTCATAGTCAATAATCTTCTTCTTTTTCTCTGTCTTCTTGTTGTGGGGCATTATCCTCCGCTGTTGCCATTTGTAATATAAAGTAGCGTACACTTTTAACTTATATCAATCAGTAGACTCGCTATGGAAGCGCTAAAGACTACTGGTACAACAAAGAAGACGCTGTCAAAGTGGATCCCCCCACAAAACGGCACATCCTGAAGAGACGGTGAGAAAGCAGCTCGAAGATGGTCTGTAAAACATAATCTATGCAACATTTTAACCACCATTAAATGTAGAACACAAGAAAATGTTTGAATTGTAGAAAAAAATCATAATATGACCCTTTGAATGCGCCTTGTAATTCAGTGCGCTTTTTGTATGAAAATGGACCTGCTGTGTGCCTTATAAATTGGTCCGTCCATGGTCTGAAAAATACAGTATTTAATTACGTAATTATTTGGTTTACTAGTAGATGGAGCCTGCAGTTTGAGAATCACTGCTTTAAAGTCAAGTTTGATCATCTTGCCATTGACTTGTGCACAGATTCAGAAGCAAGAATGGCTTTTGCCACCCGAACGCCTCCCTAGGGATGTGTTTAGGGCACGTCCAGCTGGTAGGAGGCCACGGGGAAGACCCAGGACACGTTGGGAAGACTATGTCTCCCGGCTGGCCTGGGAACGCCTCGGGATCCCCCGGGAAGAGCTAGACGAAGTGGCTGGAGATAGGGAAGTCTGGGCTTCCCTGCTTAGGCTGCTGCCCCCGCGACCCGACCTCGGATAAGCGGAAGATGATGATGATGATGATGATGATGATGAATTGATTTACGTGGACCCCGACTTAAACAAGTTGAAAAACGTATTCGGGTATTACCATTTAGTGGTCAATTGTACGGCATATGTACTGTACTGTGCAATCTACTAATAAAAGTTTCAATCAATCAATTTTACGCATGAAACACAAGCAACACTGGAAGCAGAATTGACACCTCTAAAGTAAAAGGTTTCAAAATAAGAGTCTCGGCATGAATGTGCATTGTTGTGCATTCAAGAATTCTTAAAAGCTAGAGCAACATCTATTTGTGGCGGTCCAATTTTATTTGTGGTTGGCGGCCATAAATATATGAATGTACAGGAAAGCAGTTCATTGAGGATTATTATTGGAAAAAGCAGATAATACAACGAGGTGTTCACAAAATGTATGAAAATCTATTCAACTTAACATGACCTCCATTTGTCAGCTGCATGAGCATTGTACGTCATGTTGGATGCAGACTTTTTGCTAATTGAGCCCCATTAAAATGTTATGAGGGCCAAAACTTCATCAGAAATAAAAGAGCCATCTGCCTCCTGTCATCGCTGCTCTGGCGGCCATGATCTACACGACAAATTAGCCATGCAAGCCCTGGTCCATTTGTGTGTGCTTGTGTTGGTGACAGCTTGTGTAGCGCTGATCGTCCTTGATCTATCAGTGACGCCGCCGCCTCCTCGCCTTTCATAAACAATTCTGCATCGTCTGACATCCCAGCTTTCATCTCCGCAGGCTGCCACCGGTCGCGAGATGACAGCTCACTGAGGCGCCTATTCGGAAAGAAATTCCCCTCACGTTGCTTTTTTCTGGTTTTTAACCAGCGCTGCTCAGGATTCACCAAATAAAGCAGGATTGGACTGAAAGAACTTCTTTGTTTTTCTGACAATTTAAGCACCCAGGAGGTTTTTGTGAAACGGATAGTCCGTGCTAGATCTGCTTCTCCAATGATATCCACCTAAACCCTGGTGGCTTATGCACTCTCAAGTTCCCTTGCTCGCTTCTCTCTCTTCTCCCTCTCGCCGTAACCTTCCCCTTGGATTTCGTCTTGTTATCCCTTTTTTCAAGTTGGAGCCAATCGCCCTAAGTTTTGCAAACTTACAGAAACTTTAAGGGCGCTTATGCCTGCCTGGGGAGTGGAAAGTCGGCTAAGGTTGCTGCTGAAGGAGAGGCTACAAATGGTGCTCCAGCCTTGACAAGATGACTTATGGAGATAAAGAGGCTACTATTAAAACTGGGAGGGGTAGGCTCGCAGAAAGCATGGGCGGGCACCGAGGCGTAAGTCGGTCCTATGTGAAAAAGACAGGGTTGTTTTTTCTGGAAAGTTTCTATTTTGTCATGAGTAGCACAACGTCAGGACAGTGGAGCCACGGGGAGAGAAAACGACTGTTGAAAGATGTCCAGGGCTGATAATGTTGTGAAAAGTAGCGCCGTGTTAAGCCTTTCGATGGGGGTGGGGGGCAGCCACTCGTGAACAGTGTTGAACACAGCCGCCAATGACACTTTCTGTCATAACTCTCGCATCTTTTTGTCCATTTCCCTGCTTGCTGACACGTTGGATATCTCTGCGAGATATATTGTGAGAGGTAGATGACTCAAAAAGATTACATGTCGTGTCAAACCCGAACATGTGTAAAACCGGCTCCTCGTTGATGGATGTGACACGGAGGAACGCACACGAGCAGCTAAAAAGTCAATGGTTTAGAATGTGTTTGGAATCTTTGTGGGTAACTTGAATCTGGACTGGTGTTCAGTGTCTCTATCATCAGCGCCAATCTGTTTCTGCATGTCCGCACACTACTCAGTTCGGGAGTGGAAAAAGCTGCACATTCCTCCACTTTCTACATGTAGCCATTAAAACGAAAAACACACATCTCTTATGGCAGGGATATTCAACTAAATTGCTTTGGGCGCCACAATTCCAAAAAAGATGAGGACCGGGGGACCGGACTTCTTCCTTCACTATGAGTCCTATTTTGTATCTTCTGGAGAACTTGCGTCTTCTTCGGTAGACATTTGGTCAATTGGTTTTGTCAGAGTTACAGCAGTGTTCTGCTGTTTCTAAGGACCTTCTGTAAAACAGCTAATTAATGATCATCTCTCCAGTATTTATAAGAATCTCCTGCATAAATGTGAATCTCACACAAGTTTTGAAAACTGAACTTGTGGGCCAACAGGTGAATAACCCAAATGAAGATGAGGGAGGACCTAAAATTTAATCTTGAGGAACACTACTACTATAACTGAAGTAGCTGAAAAAATTACTAATGACTGCACCTGAAGTAAACAAGCTACTACAGCAACACCTTAGTTACATTATTGAGATTATTAAAATAATTTAGGCTTCAAAAAATAAGAGTACTTAAAGGAGGTATATGTAATAATGTGGCCAGAAATGGTACTGCAATCTAGGGCTGAGCGATATATCGAATATACTCGATATATTGCGGGTTTCTCTCTTTGCGATATGGAAAATGACTATTAGAGGTGTGGGGGGGGAAAAAAAATAGATTTTTATTTTTCATTTTTATCAATCGTAGCTGAGATAGGCACAAGCGCCCCCCGCGACCCCAAAGGGAATAAGCGTTAGAAATTTGATTGATGGATGGATAATCAATCCAACAAAACAATACACAGCTATACCATAACAATGCAATCCAATTCCAAAACCAAACCTGACCCAGCAACACTCAGAACTGCAATAAACAGAGCAACTGAGAGAAGACACAAACACGACACAGAACAAACCAAAAGTATTGAAACAAAAATTAATATTATCAACAACAGTATCAATATTAGTTATAATTTCAGCAAAGCAGTGATTAAAAATCCCTCATTGACATTATCATTATACATTTATACAAATAAAAAAAAGAACAACAGTGTCACAGATGCTTACACTAGCATCACATCTCATAAGCTTGATAACACTGTGTCCAATATTTTCACAAAGATAAAATAAGTCATATTTTTAGTTCGTTTAAAAGTTCAAAATAATTTACATTATTGCAATCAGTTAATAAAATATTGTCCATTAAAATTATAAAAGCTTTTTACAAAAATCTACTACGCTGCTTGCATGTCAGCAGACTGGGGTAGATCCTGCTGAAATCCTATGTATTGAATGAATAGAGAATCCTTTTAAATCGGGAAAAAAATCGATTTTGAATCAAGAATCGTGTTGAATTGAAAAAAAAAATCGATTTTGAATCGAATCGTGACCCCAAGAATCGATATTGAATCGGATCGTGGGACATCCAAAGATTCGCAGCCCTAATGACTAGCTCGTGATATTAGAGTATACGTTCTCACGCAGTTGCTTTTAGCTGCGGGCATTACACGACAGACTTTTTTCACTCTTGTATCTGCTTCTCACAGAGAGATAAAACAAGCGCACCTTCTCACATAGGTCACATACTGTCCCGTCATACGCCCTCGCTGAGCAGAGAGGTAGCAGCATGGGTAACATTAGTTGTGTTGCTAGCGGAGTGGTGCGAGTGGTAATACGAGAGAAAGAAGGTGCAAAACTGGTAACCAATGAAGGAATAATTAATTCTTAAGAAAAAAAGCACGGGTCCATCGTGTAGCGGTGGTTTGACTTCAAGCGGGAAGATAGATAGATAGATAGATAGATAGTACTTTATTGATTCCTTCACGAGTGTTCCGTGAGGAAAATTAAAAATGTCAAACAAGTATGCGGCAAAAGCGTTGTTACAAAAAGTAGCACCTACTGCTAATTTTTAAATAAATTAATGATAAATGGGTTGTAGATTGTGTAGCGCTTTTCTACCTTCAAGGTACTCAAAGCGCTTTGACACTACTTCCACATTTACCCATTCACACACACATTCACACACTGATGGAGGGAGCACCCATCAGGAGCAAGGGTGAAGTCTCTTGCTCAGGACGCAATGGACGTGACGAGGTTGGTACTAGGTGGGGATTGAACCAGGGACCCTCGGGTTGCGCACGGCGTAGCATCATTTGAAAAGTCACCCGCTAGAGAATGAAGAGTGCTTGAAACTCCGCATATTAACATCTTCGTTCGGTGCCATACCCGCAAAATGCCGAAGCAACCATTTCAAGATCAACACCATATCAGATATTAGTCAACAACAGAAGTTAATAACGTCTGCAGTAACCTACCACATAGCGAAAGACATACACTTTTTGATTTCCTATTATGCAGCTCATATTTATTTGACAGTTATTGAAATATCTTGTGTGACATCATGCACAAAAAGTGCACTTTATTAGTTTTAAACTATTGCAGTTGCGTTCTGTACAATAAGTTCACTTTAATTTAGTGTTGTTTTGATATGTCATCTTAATGACATCATGCACAAAAGTGCACTAATAGTTTTTTAAAAAAATGTCTCTGACAATCTTGCACTTTTTGTTTTGAAATGACATGAATGTTTGTACCACTGCTTAATAACAGTTTCATAAATACAGTTTTGGTAAATTTACTTAATTGTGGTTTCCCTCTCTGCATGAAAGTTTAAAAAGAGCATATATTAATGCAGTATGAAGAAGAATGTTTTAATGTAGACACATAGAATCATCATACTGCTGTGATTATACGCATCAAGTGTTAATTCAACGCTAAGGCAAAATATCAAGATATACTGTATATCGTGTATTGTGACATGGCTTAAAAATATCAATATATCAATAAAAGTCCATATCGCCCAGCCCTACTGCGTACAATATCACAACAAATGGCAATTATATGGTTATTGTCAGTACTATCAGAAAACAAAGACTAAAACAAACTACAACCAACGCTAGCATTGGTAGTACTGGTCAAAATAAGTTCAGCATTCTTAGCAGCCTTATGTACGCCCAAAAGTAAAGAGGAGACATTTTACCAAGGTATGCCTATAGGCTACATGAATGAGGAATTATTTTATCATGTGATTTGGCTGTTTCCATATGGTTCACATTTCCATGATGACAGCCGTTGGAACCCATTTCCTCAGCGTATCAGCATATTGAAAATGAAATAGGCACTGACACTACCCATATCCACAATAGTTTTATTTGTTGAAAATATATTTTGCCCTGTCAGTTCGAATACACATTGACATACAGACTAATGGGCATATATTTTACCCGGTAGCCTACATGTCGATGTGTCATTGAACGGGCTGGCATGGTAAGCATTACAATCGGAGCAAAGCACCATTACACTAAGTATCATACATACTAGCTTTGTGCTTTGTTAGACAAGATCATAGACTATATTTGAAAATATAATTTACATACGAAATGTCCATTCCCATTTATTACAAGAAATAAAACTAAAATGCGTGACTTGCCTATCAAGGAGGAAATTAGCAAGTTTGGCGTCAGATGAAAAAATCTTCTCCGCCTTGAATCGTCTCCATCTTTCAAAGGCAAACCCTTGTTTCGCTCCTGGCTTTGTCATAAATAAGTTGAGAATCGTAACAACGCCTTTTATATTTACTAAGGTCTGGTTTATTAACTTTACCAGTGGAAGTAGCCAGACGAAGAGGGCGGTGTGTAACTGGCAACCTGGATGTGACACACTCACAGACTTTCTAATTGGTCAAACGGCGGAAGGCGGGACATCGAAAATAAAACAATAATATGATTTCGGGGCTGTAAATCTAATTTTGAAATGAGCATATCCCGGCTGAACTACAGTTATTAGTCAAAGAGGTATTCGAAAACAAGATTTATTAATGCATTTTGATGTATCAAGGCAATTTAACGATGACTTGACATTGAATTAAATGGGGCGGTATAGCGTAGTAGGTAGAGCGGCCGTGCCAGAAACCTCAGAGTTGCAGATTCGCTCCCCGCCTCTTGACATCCAAATCGCTGCCGTTATCTCCTTGGGTAGGACACTTCACCCTTGCCCCAGGTGCCGCTCACACTGGTGAATGAATGAAAGATAGGTGGTGGTCGCAGGGGCCGTAGACGCAAACAGGCAGCCTCACCTTTGTCAGTCTACCCCAGGGCAGCTGTGGCTACAACTGTAGCTTACCACCACCAGGTGTGAATGAATGATGGGTTCCCCCTTCTCTGTGAGCGCTTTGTGTATCTAATAATAGAAAAGCGCGATATAAAATCTAATCCATTATTATTATTATTATTAAATTATTACATTAGGGTGTACCCCGCCTTCCGCCCGATTGTAGCTGAGATAGGCGCCAGCGCCCCCCGCGACCCCGAAAGGGAATAAGCGGTAGAAAATGGATGGATGGATGGATACATTAGGCTCATTTAAACGGGGCCCTTGAGGAAGGTTGAGCAAGGTTAAAATATCAATGCAAGGCTCTGCCAATGTGTGTACAGTAGTCCAAACAGGAACACTGTAGGGTTTTTAGGAATTTGCTGCAAAAATGTTTCTCTTCTAAGTTTTGGACTAACCTCGGTGGCTGGTATGATGTCATTCTCTGGCCCAGTTTGGCCCCCGGGCCACCAGTTGAAAATAACAATTTTATGGCCTCACACACCACTGTGTTGTTGACTGCTTGGCTGAAACCTCAATGACTGTATACAGAGGAAGTGGCAACAATGTGTTGCACACGACTTATATGTAATCGGCATCAAAGCGCCAGACAGTAGTCAAGTCTGCTTTTCTGGGGCTTTAGCACAGGTGTATGCTATAAGGACATTGGGTCCAGCTGGCTTCCTTGTTCGCTGTATAGCTGGAGAAGTGACACGTGATTGTTATGAAATTGGATCACAAAAGGCGCTGCGAACTGAAGCTGGCATTTTCCCTTTGCGCACAGAGACGTCACACAGAATGAGTTGGCAGCCGTGTCCTGAAAATGAAACAGCTTCCAAACCAGAAACAAAAGAAAAGAACTTTGTCAACCAAAACAAATCATGCAGTCAGGAAAAGCTGGCCATGGGGAACTTGTTGAAATGGAGGGGGTATGCGCAATGAGGGAAGCAACAGAGAGCGATGAAGAGACTGAAAGTAAGGAACCAGGGCAAGATACGTTTTTTCGGGGGGGAAAGTTAGTGGCCCAGTGGGGGTTTCTTCTTGAGTTCAACTTTCTGGCCCGGGAAGGAAGGGGAGGAGGGAGGCAAGGCAGGGACCGGCCTAGGTCAGCAGCAGAATGTGTAGATTAGATGTCTAAACTCACTCCACAAAACCCCCTCAAACGCTGGCAGACTCTCAACTCTCTGTGCTATTGGCCCATAAGTAGGCAACCTGGGTTTAGGGCTCTGTGTTCTGCTCTCAAACACAGTCAAATGATTAAACCAGAAGAGAAGACTATGGCTCATTAATCTCCAAAAACAAGACTTTTCAGATTTGGCCCACTGAGATGAGTTATAAATCGGTTGCATTGCAGCTCATCGGTCCGGAGAGCAGTCCTGGCGAACAAATGCTGACATTACGCTGAACACGTGGACACCAGGGAATTGGTTAGCCCCATATTCCAGGATGCTGTGAAACGAGCTGTTAGGAAAAGAAGAAAAGGCAGGA
>NC_084616.1:30004668-30122168 GCF_033978795.1 Nerophis ophidion | reverse complement strand
TAAGGCCTCTCTTTACCCAAGTTGCCCCTCATTGTCCTCATCAATGAGGCTGATGAATTGCTGTTTGAGGATGATGTCTCATTAGGCCAGCCCAGCTGCACCGCAGACTGGCTTGTGATACCACACAGCAAAATAACCGCGTGGTTTGTCACCTCACCTGCAGTCAAACGTTGGTTTAGGGCAGAGCTATTTAACTACTTTGTTTTGGGGGCCACATTTGCAGTACGCTAAGGACCAGGCTTCTCCTTTCACTATTAGTCTTATTTTGTATATTCCTGAAAACCAGCGTCCTTTACATTGATTGATTGATACTTTTATTAGTAGATTGTACAGTTCAGTACATATTCCGTACAATTGACCACTAAATGGTAACACCCGAATAAGTTTTTCAACTTGTTTAAGTCGGGGTCCAAACAGCCCATTTATTCAGTCAGTAACACATTTCCAGAGAAAAATTGCCTTGTCTGTACAACAGGAGCTCTCTAATGCTTTTAGGTACTTATTTACTGAAAATAAGGTAGTCAAAAATCATCTATATCAGGGGTTCTTAAAACTTTTTGACTTTTTCATCCCACTCAAACATTTACACTGAGTTACAGTAGTAATCTTACTCTTAATTTGAATTGCATCCATAACAATATTTAGTTTATTTACTGTTAAACAGATGTAAATCTTTTCAAATGATATCAAATGTTAATCACAAAGATTATTATCAATTTGACACATAAACCAGTATGTTTAGCCACTCTTATGTAATTAGCCACTCTTACATAGAACAACATGTCGAACAAGTCTTAGTTCAGGCTCATCACAAAAATAAACACTGATACTAATAAATATATCAAATAAACAGTAGTACCTCAACTTTAAGCTTAATTGGTTCTGTGTCGGAGCTCTTAACTATCAAATCAACGTCGGCCATTTAAATGAATTAAAATCCCCTTAATTGGTGCTCGGCTCCCCCAAAACAGCACATTTAAACATGTAATATGCCTTTAAAAAGAAAACCAATACTTTTATGTAAGAAATACTGTACAGACAAATGTAGTTCAAACTAGTTTTATAAAGTACTGCAATAATATCGTACAGCCTTTATCTTGGAGAGTGGACTTCTACGGTATCTTTTCAGCTGCATCCCCGTTAAAAACACCATCAGCGGTTTTTCCATATTTTCATGGATAAATGTCTGCCGTTAGATATTATTTTAACATTTTTGGCTGGCATTCAATCATTCTGCTTCAGTATGGTGCAGACTAGCAGTGCTACATTTAAAAATGGTTGGAAAACAAAATTACGTCAATCTCTGGCTATAAAACCAGATGTTTTGGGGGAGGCTTGTAGCTTAAAGTTTTTATTGTAACTTGTAACATTGCAATTAGCCAAAAGACAGCTCTTATGTCAAAACATTTTATGTTGGGGCACTCTTAGGTTGAGATTGCAAAATAGATGACTCATGAAAAACTGAATAAAATTACATTTACATAGAATTATGCAGAACAAAGACATATATTTTTACAAAATTAATAAGGAATAATGTTAATGAATAGTATGCTTCACTCAGTCACCTGACTGCCACAAGTGTATTTATTACAACTGTTCAGTTGCGGTCTATAGAGCCCACAGCTGAGAAACAGACCTTTTTTGGCAGCCCTCAGCAGTACCCGTGGCCGCGGCTCTTTGGTGAAGAGACACTGATCTATATGATGTTCAGTGTTTTTAGAAATCTCCTGCAAAAATGTCTCTCCCAAGTTTTTTTCAACTGAACTCGCGGAGTCACGGGCATTTCTGGTGTCATTCCTGGGACGGATTTGGCCCGCGGGTCCGCAGTTGATTAGTCCTATTTTAGGCTGTGTAACACTTTGCACATGAGGCCTTTTTTTTCAAAACATTAACCTTGCCCCAAAACGAGTCCATACTATTGTCTAATGTCACTTCTTTTGGCCATCAGCCTGGGAACAATCGGAGGATTTAAAAGTGTTTGGTCAGTTTTCCTGTTTTTTTGTTCACCAGAGGGAGACCTCAATGTCAGAGGTTAGTCAGAGGCTACAGCCTGACCAATGTCAGATCGTCCCAATGTGTGGCAGCCTTGTCAGCCTGCTGCAAAGGGGGACCCTTTCAACCAGCTTGACTTGTGTAATGCCCTTAAGTGCCTTATGCCACGGGGCTGCCTCACACGTAAAGATAATAGACACTGATTTAGTCATACGTCAATGAGAACTGAATTAGTCAACTGCCAGGGAAGCCATTTGAGGCAGCCCGAGCAGACCAATCCCCTCTCTGTCAATGTTCATTTGCTTAGAAGAATGAGGCAATTACGCTTGGCAGTTCTCCAGGGTCACAAGAAGGGGAAGTGTGTTTCTCTCCCACCAAAACGAGCTCCTATAGCTCCAATTTTCTGCAACATTTATTTGGGTCTAAACCGAGATGCTCGCAAGGGAGCAGAAAGATAAGGCCTCCTTCAACCTGAGTGCGATCACACAAACACACCTCTCTTTGTTTCTCCCTTAGCGTGCTGTTCTAACGCTTCCTCTGACCGCTGGCACATTCCGGCCCTGATCATCTTCCCCCTGATGGAAGCCTGTAGTTGTTTCATTCTAATTACAAAAGATTCAATTAAAAGATTACAATGCTCGGGGTGGGGGCAGGATAGATTGTGCTATCTTTCTTGTGACACTGTTGTTGAGTGGGTGCGCCAAGGAGCCTTGTGCTCCAAAGCTTGGCGCTCTAATGAGGACTTGTCCGTGCTGCGATATACATAAACCCTGTTGATCCTTTCAAGATAATGTCAAATGAATGTGCGAAAGTTAAAAGGGTTAAGTAGTCAGCTGGCGCAAGGTCACTGGGTTGCAATGGATATGAGCAAGGAGGAGAGGGGTGTGGGGGGCTGACTTGTCTTTGTAAACAATTAGGCTGCAACAAAGCACATTCTCACAATTTCAGTATCGTTTAGTGCGACATGTAACATACACTTATCCTTAATGATTGTGTAATTTGACACCAGGCTGGGGACATCATGCAGAAAATGCAGATAAATATTTATCAAACATGCTTCATCACTGTTATATTACAGTAAATAAACATCCGTATTCGGGTGCTGTAGGCCACTTCATTAGTTTTCTAATGAGGCCCAATACAAGAGCCATATTAAAACTTCTGTCTGTACCAATGTGTTAATGGTCACATACTGCATCATACTCATAAATGAGGGAACCCAATGTGGCCAATAAGTGCTTATTTGCTTTGGGCTTTATCATGCATTTGTTCTTGTGTTACGGTATCTCATCAACAGACAATCAATAAACATCAGTGTCTATAAATAAACATTCAATCTTTCCAGTTGCTTGCATCTTCCCTCTTCAAGTCCCCATTTTCATATGCACCTCAGCTTATAGACAAACGGCGATAGCGTGCTTGCGTGTGTGGAGTCTATATGCTACCTCCTATATGTCAATGAATGCAGTGTTTACGTGCTTGTTTAGGCACCTAAACCGCGGCGTCCAATCCAGAGACAGTCAATGTGCCAGGCTGGATTCCACAGACCCGTGTTGGAATCCGGCACGGCCCTAATGGCAGTTTATAGCCCCCCTCAGCAGCGTCAGTCACACGGCTGTAAATAAAACTCATCAGCTATTTGGAAGTTGAATATGTCACGTCGCACCGGTCCTCAGTCCATTGCTGTCCATTTGACTAAAATCTCTTTGCAGTATTTCACACGTTGTGTCCAGCCACATCCGAATCATTCCATTAGGGATGGGAATAAAAAAACAGTTCTCGTTCAGAACCAGTTCCCAGTGTATCAATTCCTTGGAATCACTTGCCATTTTTTCAAACGGTTCCCTTATCGATCCTTCAGGGTGGGGACGACGTCATTACGCAGCGTGCGTAGTGACGTCAGAGTGCAAAATGCCGTTGGCCGGGTGCAACAAACACTCTAAAGTTGACTAAATTCTACAAGAAAATATTGCAACAGCGCGACTTGTAATAATTATTATGCTGATGGTTCATCAAGAAGAGAAAATTTGAGAAATATGTTGAAATATTTGAACACAAAGCGTGCAATAATTAGAAAAGAAAGTCAAATGTTTTACCGCTCCTATCTAATCCCAGCAGCAGTAACGCTTGCACGCCATCTGAATACAACAGGTACTAACTAACAACTCCTATCATGTCAGCGCTATTATTTGTTAAACTGGAACGAATGCCTTCTTATTTAGATGAGCATGATGAGTGGCAGGTTCTGACTGGCTTATAGGTGAGCAGCCCCTGTTCATATCTGCTGCTAGACGAATGGCATCGAGCAACGACTAAGTTTGTGGTCAAAGGTTAGCATTTTCGGTAGGTGATTGTTCAATTGTAGTCAGAGAAAAGTTACATGTTTTCCTGCAACCAGATTTTGTTTGTCATCATATCATACAGGTGAAACTCATAAAATTAGAATATGGTGTAAAAGCCCATTTACTTAAAATGGGAAACTAATCTGTAATATTAACTTATTACATGCAAAGTGAGATATGTCAAGCCTTTATTTGTTAGAATTATGATCATCATGGCGAACAGTTTTTGAAACCTTACATTTTCTAAGATTTTCAATTCACAGTTTTTATAAACTGTAAGCCATGAACATCAAAATTATACCCAGTAAGTGCTTGACATATCTCGCTTTGCGTGTAAATAGTTCAGTTCATTTTGAGTTTATTTCGCACATGCATACGATACAATGTAATGCATCACATATTACCAGTTGTTTCATTAGAGTACGTCCGAAAAGGAGTAGGGAGAAGCAGAGTTTATTTAATCCTACTCCTTTTCAAATCATAGCAATTTTTTCCCATGTCCTTGTTCTCTGTTTGTAACTGAACAGTGGATGAATAAATAATTTACCATAAGTAAGTAAACAAATATTAAATACATAAATAATCATTATCTTAAAAAAAAAAAGGTTCAAGATGTTCATCATAATTGTTTTTCTTTGTATTTTGTGAACACTTGTAGTTTGAACAGTCTTTTAAACTGTTTATCTTTGCAGTAACACGAGTGAGCAGTAGAGAATAAGAAGAGATTTTTGGTCCAGAATATATTTTGCTTTATCCATTATTGACGTGTTTCTTGCTACTTTATGTTGTATATTTTTTACATGAGGTTTCCAGTTCATTTTATCATCTATTTTTATACCCACCAGAATCCCCCGCGACCCGAGAGAGACAAGCGGTAGAAAATTAATGGATGGACTATTACACCCAATAATGTGTTTTCTTTTGCTCTTTCAATGTCTACTCCGTCTATTTGTGTTTGTGTTTGACTTTCCTTTCTACCGTTACCGAACAGTTAGTTTTACTGACATTCAAAGATATTCTGTTTTTGTCAAACCATCTTTTTAATTTATTAATTTCTTCTGTTATTATTTGTATTAGCTTCTGTGTGTTCTCTCCTGAACAAAACATAGTTGTATCATCTGCAAATAATACTAACTTTAACTCCTTTGTAACTGTACAAATGTCATTGACATAAAGATTGAACAATTTTGGTCCCAGTATCGATCCCTGAGGTACGCCACAAGATATTTTCAGCTCTGTAGACATGTCTCAGCCTATCTTCATGTATTTCTTTTTGTTGGTGAAGGAGCTTCTTACCCAGTTCAAGACCAACACTATGATGCCATATATTTTTAATTTGTTTATTAAGATACTTTGATTAATTGTGTCAAATTAAATTTTGTTAAACCCATGTACACTGCAGTAGTACATTTTTTGCTATCTATTGCATTGGGGATCTCTTCCGTTATTTTGATTAATGCCATTTATGTTGAGATGTTGACTTTGTATCGGTATTGGTTGTCTGTGAGTGTTTTAATTTTTATTTATGAATTTGTCCAATCTGTTCTTAAATTGTTTTTAAATAATTTTTGAAAATTGTGGAAGTACAAAAAATACTTCTGTAAACTGGTGTTTGTCACCAGTCTTAAAAATTGGTACTACTTTTGCTATTTTCATTTTATCTGGGAGTTTGACTGTTTGAAATGATAGTTTGCTGATAATTGTTAAAGGTTCTAAAATCTCTTCAGGAACCTTTTTTATTGTTTCCATATCAATATCCAAATCCATTTTTTCACAATATTGATTATTTCTTCTTTTGTTACACCTTCGAGGCACATGGAGTGGGGATTTCTATCTATAGTGTCGAGACTGACCATATGTCGTCTTTTCCCCGGACATGTCCTCTTTTGCAGGACTGTCCTGGGTGTTCAGGCGGGGTTTCTTAAATACCTCAAATGTCCGCCGTTTTGTGTCAAGGTTGCATGTATTTTCAACGTACGTACAGGGTTAAGAGGGGTTAAAAACAAAAGAAATTGTGAAGGTGTGCGCATGCAACAACATTCGTGAGGGAGGGGAAAAGACATAGAGAGCGAGGTAGTGAAAAGATTGTCAATCAAGGCATACTTGCTCAACGGCAATACTGGTCACAACTTTATATTTGTAACAACTTTAGTACTGTTTCAAATATGCGCCACACTGTGAACCCACACCAAACAAGAAAGACAAACACATTTCGGAAGAACATCCGCACCGTAAAATAACATAAACACAACAGAACAAATACCTAGAACCCGTTGCAACACTGACTCTTCCGGGATCCTACAATATACCCCCCCCACCCCCTTTCTTATATTTTTGACGAAAAATCATTTTTTTTCTTCAATGCTACATATGTGCCTCTTGAGACTTCACTTGAGGCTTTGTAAAGTCCTGTTACCTCTAAACTAAACAAAATTGATGCTAATCCACTCTTTTTCCTTTTTTTCCCAAAATAAAAATCGATAACAGAACCGTTAACGAACCAAATCATTAAGTGGAATCAAAAGTGGAATCAGAACTGGAAAAATCTCATCAATTCCCATTCGTACATACAAGCTGATAATCCGTGCAGAAGCTAACACACTGAGTTAATGGCTCCAGCAGGCTGCATATCAGCTGAGTGTAAAATGTGGACTTTTCATAATAGTTTGAACACTTCATATCTGGCTGCTGCTATTGTTGATGTTTACTGAGAACTGAATCCCTTGCTCATAGGCGTGGGCAATTGGCAGCCTTTACTGTATATGTGTGTGAGTGTGTCTGCTTGCATTTGTTTGTTTATCTCTAGCAGCGGGCCCGTAACTTAGCGAGGTGGATGTGTGTACAGTGTATATAAGAGTATGCATGTGTCACCTCGGAGCCATGTGGGAAGAGAGCAGCACTGTTATCGCCGTGTTATTGACTGACAGCTTGGCTCCAGCGTTGCTAGGGGCCGACTGTTATGAGAAGTCCAGGCCAACACGGGCCTCCGAAGCAAGACTTGCCTAATGGTTCTCCCTGTGTGAATGGGCCATGTTTGTGCTGCAGTTTATTGGTTGGCAGTGGTGGGTGTGTGAAGTTGTAGAAATATTGTACAAGTTCAAAGGTGGAAGGCAATGGCTAATTTGGTAGAAGGATTTAGTCAAATTTTGCCCATGTGCATCTTCCGCAAGTCCCCTTTTTTGCATTAGTTCATTTGTTTACATGTACACCTTTTGTATGCATACAGACACAGGTGTGTGCTAGCTATTATTGTGAAAACTGACACTAGTCTACCAAATGCAGCTAAGATGGGCTCCAGCACCCCCTTGACCCCGAAAGGGACAAGCGGTAGAAAATGGATGGATGGATAATCTAGATTCTAGAGCATGACTTTCCAAACTTTTTTTGAGGGGAGAAAAATGTGATAGTCCTCACTTTGTGTTTGTTAAAACCATTACAACTAATCAATTGCAAGACATATCAGTAAAGCAGTTAATTATACTGATGGGTAAAATACAGCTCAACTTTAAAGTAGGGCTGTCAAAAATAACAAATTAACTCATGTGATAAATCACAAAATATTATCGCATTACTACTGTATATGCAAGGATTAATCGCACAATTTATTTTAGCTGAAAGACAGTGTGGGTTGTTATATGGTCAGTGATCTGGCTGGAAAATTTCCTTTTGAAATAAACCCTGACAGTAATTTCGATAAAACTGTTAGAAAGACATTTAAGTTAGACATCTAAAAAATGTTGTGTCCAAATATGGAGCTCTTTTTTAGTACATTTTATGCAAACAAGTGATGACCTGTGATTAAACACGATTACCGGTAATCCAAAATTAAAAAATATGATGAATATGATTAAAAATGTAATTGTTTGACAGTACGGGTTCAATGTTTTTAGGTTGGGCTAATTGGTAAAAGAATTAATTCATTTTTTGTACAATTAATGTCTGGATTTTTAGTATGTCTCTCTTTTATCCAGTTTTATTTTTGCAGTATGCCACTGGCTACTAAACAAACTTGGTACAGAACTCAAATGAAGTGTTTGTACACCCATGCACAAAGGAGTGTCCTTTTTGTGTGTAGTTTCTGGTCAAAGCAGGAAACAAGACTGCATGTTCACGTCTTGGAAACGACTTGGTACAACTGCTCAGTCATCAGATTTCTCTCTAACCTACTGTCATGTCTTTGAACCAGGACTACACATTTTTTGCCTCACTGTGAACTCTGCAAATAGCCTCGTGCACAGATGTGGAAATGTCCATGTTTATTTTAGTCCCGGTTCTGTTATAGTCCGATTTTTATTTATTTATTTTGCACACAAGACTTTCCCTGCCACAGCGATTATATTTCCTCTCGTTTCACCGCTTGCTTTCCCAGTGCCACTTTCTTCTTACACATGTATGAACTCACTTAATCAGGTTCCCCCTGCAGCCACTGTGGCTGCCCAACATCTTTCCTAATCTCTCAGCAGAAGCTGACATTAACCAGGTTTCTGACTCCATTTAAACGCACACTATTCAGCGCGGGCCAAGAGTACATCTCTTACACAAGAAATGTATTCTCACTCCACATACTTGGCACATTCGCAAGCAGGTATAGGTGCTCCTATCTGGCTACAGTACATGACTTTACTGCAGTCGTGCTGTCTGTAGGCCAGGATGTGTCAACTCCTTCTCCGAAGTCTGAGCATGTTTGCCAAAAAAACCCTGAAAGAAGCAGCCAGCTATACTGACAGACAGGAAGCCATCCAGCAAGCAGTGAGGCGCTGCTGGGGATGATTTACAGTATGCTTTCTTCAAGAGTGCGAGTGACTGCAAGATACACACTCATGGGCAATCTTGTTGGAGTATGTGGTACTTTTTCTTGATCTGTGTATCTTGTATAGATGTGATTGCTCTCAAAAAGTAGACATTAAATTAACTCATGCCACACATCACAAACTGAGACATTAGTGCTCACTTGCAACAGATTACGAAAGAAATGACATTACACTAGTCATTTCTTGCCCACAGTTGGGCAACTCATTCAGTGCCAAGTAGAAAGTGAAAAACTAGGTAGTAGGTCTGAGATGGGTTTGTGCCCGTTACTGCAGTTTTAGTTTCAGAAGTCACCACAGTGACACGGATGGCAAATAGCCGGAAAGCCACAATCGTTTCCTGGTCGCTCTCTCATACACAATCTTCCTCTTGGGGTTGGTTTAACAGAAAATGTTGCTGTTAATGTCCTTTTGTTCAAAGTAGAATAAAGCAGATAAGTACATAGCTACGCAAGTATTGGGACATTCTGAAAGACATCAACATTTGTAAATGTGCGTGTCTGTGAAAATCAGCTTGTGGGACAAGAATATCACAATTGCTGTTGTGGTTCAGCCTAAAGGTTAAGGTCTGGACTCTCAAGTCCTTCCACACTGAATTCCTCCAAGTATGCCTTGATGGGTTTTGCTGTAGAAGAAAAGGACTTTCCTTACACCACACAAACACTGGGTTGTCCAGAATGTATTGGTACGTTTACAATGAGGGAACTAACTGTTCTTGCCAACTTTATTCACTGAATACAAATATCTCCCATTTATTTTGTCCAGTAGGTGCATGCTTCTAAGAAGATTTAGTACTCTTGCATGGACAAAAAGCAAAGGGTCTCCCAGTGTGTGCGAGGGGGATGGCTTGTTCTAGTCTTTGCGGGCGGGCGAGCTTGTTCCGTCACATTTTGGTGTGCAGTGCTTCCCTAATGGGTGGGAGTGGAGTACTACTGTTGTTGTTTACATTAACCTCCTCTCCCCTCACTTCCTCTGACAGAGCGAGGCTGCAGCCACAAACGGGCTACTTCTACTTTTGTAGGTTTCTATTGTTGTGGAGAGGAAGCAATAGTAATTGAATGAGGGCTGCAGACCTTGCCAGAGACAGACAGGTGAGAGCCAGGGCTACAGATGGTGAGAGGAAGTCTGGGAGGACAAGAAACAACCCCAAGGATCAAAGATGTGGGCTTCCCTTTTCTCTCCTTGTCTCACCCGTCTGCTTCCTTTGCCCTCTGTCTGCTTCCTTGCCTGCCCATCACTTCTTCCTGTGTTCTTGACATGATCAGTGGCCCAAGGCTGATCCACGTTGCTAGATTTGGGTTCACTCTGCAGTCATTTAAGAAAAGCTGTGCTTTACTCTCTTCTGGTGGGCAGATGAACAGTCAGCTGGAGCTCACCACAGGGATGAGGGGCCAAATATTTTCCACAGAACTGCTCTTTACTGTTTTCTTTATCCTGAGTTTGCCATGAAAATCATTTGATTTAAATTATATTTCCTTTTAATTCCCTTTTCTTGAATTTTGTACAAGGACTTTTAAAGGAAACCTTTTTATGGCGTTCATTGGGGACAGGCAGTTTGGCGTTTGAAGGCAACTTGTATGTGTTTTTGACAGGGTTGTGTGTAGCAGGAAAAGGGGATGCTTGTTGCCAAATGTCGGCTTGGCTGACTCCATCAAGAAAATATCAAAAGGCTCTTTATGAGGTGCTGTAAAGAAGAAACTGTGTTTTGAGAGCACTAGCAGACTGCAAGGGTAATTCCAGTTTTTAAAATGTGCCCCAAGGATAGAGGCTTGTCCCACCTGCTGCCTTTGCTTCTCTGCTCTGCACTTTTAACAGAGGTGGTGGGTGTAGTACAGATGAAGACTTGAGTGTATGTTTGTACGTCGTGTCGTACTCAAAAGTCCCAAGATTTCTTCTGCAGCCACTGTGGCACCTGTGAGCAAACACGAAAATGTTCTACAATCTGTTCTCAGATTTGATGTTTGCATCATGCGGCCACAAGCCAGTCTCACTCTGTTTCATGACTTTCTGTGGATTCTGACAGACTGGTGTAAATTCCTGGATGAGTGTGTGCGCAAATGCGTGTGTGTGTGTGTGCGTGTGCGTGTGTGAGTGTTTTTATCGCTCACCCACCCCCTGGTCAGGAGGGCGCCCACTAACCACACACGAGGAGACGTTTTACAGTTGTACACCTTGTTTCTAAAACACAGCTAAACAGTCATCTGTGTCCCAGGCGAGTAGGTTTTTGACAGCTGTTGAAATCTTTGTCTAACTCCGCACCTTTAATGAAAGCAACAACACACACATTCCTCCTTCCTGGCTTTTGGCTCAAGCTCAGTACAAACTAGGGGTATTCAAACACATTATTTTAGGGGCCTCATTTCCAAAAATCTAAGGACCAGGGGGTTGGACCTTTACTATTATTCGGAGAAGCCGCATCCCATCCATCCATCCATCCATCCATCCATTTCCTACCGCTTATTCCCTTTGGGGTCGCGGGGGGCGCTGGTGCCTATCTCAGCTACAATCGGGCGGAAGGCGGTGTACACCCTGGACAAGTCGCTACCTCATCGCAGAAGCAGCATCCCCTACAGTAGAAATTTGATTTTAGTCTATCTACATTTCTTATTCGACAGGAGCGCTCTGCTGTTTTAAAGGACCTTTTTCAAAACAGCTCGTCAAAGATAATCTCTTTGACAGCAGTCTAGTGTTTTTAAAAATCTGCTGAAAAAATTGGATTCTATCTCAAGTTTTTTTTAACTGAACTAGCGGGCCATGAGTGTATATGATAAAAAGTAGAAAACCTAAAAGGGAACTTTGAGGAACACCACTAGCTGCATCTGGAGTAAACAAACTACAACAACTACCTTAGTTACATAAATATCATTACATAAAATCAAATGACTTAAAGGGGTGCCTTAAGGAAGGCCTCATTTATGTAAATAACAGGGTTGGACCATAGCAAGGTTAAAATGTCAATGTAAGGATCTACCAATGTGTTTATCGGGGTCCATGTTCCTCTATACAACAGGCCAACTCTAGTGTTTAGGATTTTGCAGCAAAATTTTTGTCTCCCATGTTTTATTTAACTTGAGTTCTGGCACTCGGGCTGCCGGTTGAAAAGCCCGAGTACAAACCATTTCTTTGTCAATTGTGGCCATGTTTCATTGTGTCTGCGTGTGTTTTTTGTGTGCAGGCCCAGGCCTTGTGTAACTCACACAATGGACTCTTGATAGACTTTTCACATGAAAGCTTGCAGGTGACTCAATTGTGTGCGGTGTGGTTCGAGCAGAGCAGCGGAATCATTTGAGCTGTAGGAAAAATAAAAGGGTGTAGCAGAAGCGGCTACAAAAGCAGTGACGGAGATCCTCAGGAAAAACTGGCACCGAAAAAGGGGAAGGAAATGAGTGTGTTATGTGCGTGTGAGACCTTGCAGCAGAGGCCTCAGAGGGATGGCAGGAAGACGTGGGTCGGGAGACAAAGAAGAAAAGTGGCACTATAAAAAGGGTGTGGTACTTTCATTTCCTCTTTTTTTCTGCCACTCCACTTGGTGTTTGCACTGAGGTAGAGAGCCAAGGGGCAACCACCAAGGTGCCAGAAACTCCTCCAACCCACTGTTCATCCTCCTCCTCTTCAATCTGCTCCCCTTCTGCTGCTTCTGTCTGGCTGGTAACACACAAGAGAGACCTACTTTGTGCCCTTCTGTCACGCGTCGCCTACGAGTCTCACACAAAATTTTATCTGCTGACGCTGAGTGCGTCACAAACACGCAAGCTTTGCAGGCTGTTTAATGAAGGTAAAGATAAAGACAAAGGACCTGCATGCCTACGCTCGCAGTCACACGAACTGCAAAAACACAAACATAATGAGCCCCTCACACATCGGGCATTTTAATGGGGAACAGTGGACTGTAAGGAACAGGCCGCCTTTACAAAATCAAACTGGAGGCTGGCGTGAGCGTGCCTTGTGCTCACATAAACTACAGAGATGGACACCTTCAAATAGGACCTTGACAACATCTCACACACTATATGCGACATGGTTCTCACGCTGTACTCGCATGCCGAGGCTGCACTTCGGGAGCAGCATCGCATCAAAGATTCACTCCCACAAGTCAAGTCACGTAGACACAATCTGCAGGCCTATTGTGAAAGAATACTTGTTATGCTGCCAGGCCGTCATATGCTGCTCAGTTACAAGCAGGCTGTTGCAACACCGAGCACGAGCCGCATAGTCACGCCTTTGCTAGCATACATGAGAACACTCCCATTTTCAGTCGAGTGAACAACAGGCGCCTTCTGTGTTACCAGAAACTCCACACGCTTTTCTTCCTGCCCGATGCTGATATATCTGTTGAAGCCAAAGCGGCGCAGCTGACGTGACCCAGAATTTAAAATAATTGAGCTATGTGAGGTCACCTATTCCTGTCATGTGCAGTTAATATTCCCTCCTAATGAGGCTAACGATTCCACGCATTCCCGGCCACTGTCAAGCTTTTAAGTGCAACATAAGTTGTTTGTGTTTGTTCCTGGTGTTAGGATACTGTTGTTTGCAGCCACCGACTAGTATCAGGTTGTGTATGTATGCATTAGGCCTGATCATGGTGTACAGAGCGAGCACTAAGGCCATGTCTATACTAAGTCGTTTAACCCATTAAACAAATAATTATTTAGCTTAAGCCCCGTTTCAGCCACACAAAACCAGCGTTTAAGGTCCCCCTCCTCGGACAAATGTTTAAACGGGTAAGTCAGCCGTGTATTTCTTGAATCTCCGGCACTTAGCATTGTATGGACTCATTGCTCGTTTACAAAGTGAGTTTGGAGAGGAAGTGACGCCAGAAAGACCACGCCCACACAGGAAGTGACATCAGAAAGAACGGCCACAGCCAGCTTCATAATATAGCGGTTTCGTAACTCGGAGCTAACCAGTAGAAATATGAAGGCGAGTCATCCATCTCCTTCTTCTACATGTACAGTACACAGGCTTGTGGAAATCACACATGAATACCTTAAAAGAAAGCGATTGCATCTATTTGGAATATAACACTTCTCAGACGGAAAGAGAACTTTCGAATGTCTGGCCAGGTCAGCTGTGTTTCTATTTTGCGAAAATCTTTGTCCATTTGTCGAAGGAGAGTCAACGAGAATGCAAGCGCCCGTGGATGTGATAAAAAAGATAGCATGTGCTTAGTATTACCTGGCCGTCGAGGAAAACGGCAAATGCATTTGGACTGGCAAAGTAGACTGTATCAGTTATTGTCCGCCATGTATGTCGCTGACTTGACGTCAAGGTCCAGAGTATATAAAGTCACCAAAAACGAATGGACAGTGAAGGTGAAGGCAAAACAGTGAGGAGTGTCCTGACCGGATATCTAGATCCCTAGTTAGATTGATGTAAAATGTTTTTACGTGTCTTAAAAAGATTTGATTAATTTATGATGTCTCAGGTGGGATTCACTACAATAGGGCCCCGCACACTGGATTCCAGTTAATTGAAATACCACAACACTGGATATTGTTAAAAAAAGTTCCATTTAAGAACTTGCACACAAAGCAACACTAGAGATGACTATGACGTGTACATTTTCCGCGGATGCCTAGTGGGTCGCGTTGCGCCGGCGGACGGAGGGAATCCTAAACGGTGGCATTGTTGTGTGTGGACACGGATAAGTTTAGGTGTGATTTACCTTGGATAACCTTATCCGCTTAGTGTAAACGGGGCCTAAGAGAAAGGATTAGTAAAGTGATACCTGGCAGGAAATCAACAGTAGCAAGTGATAAGTGTACTATCCCCCTTATTGCCTCTTTTAAACACTCCGCCCACCTGTCCAAACAACAGCAGCCACCCACCTATCCCACTCTTCTCATCTCATCCGTCCATCGTCGACTCGCAGAACTCTGCCGGCGGCTTGTCATGTAAATGGTGCCCCAGGCATCGGGGCGCTGATAAGACGGGCCTCCCATTTCACAGGGCTTTGTTTTCTAAACAGTGATGAGCTGAGTTGAGGAGACCAAGGGGAACGGGGCTCACGGCAGCTGTCTGAATGGGTCCTCTTACCCTGGCGCCTTGGGCGAGTTGGCTGGAGCGGGTTAAATGAAGTCAGCAAAGTCATGAACTCTGGAGGAACTACCTTTAAACTAGTGTTCTTCCAATAGTTCTCTCCGACATAGCCTCTCATCTGCACGCTTTCTTCTTCCAATTAACTGACATCAACCAGGGTTGATGTTACACATGGTTTGTGCTTTTTTTCCTGACTTGTCAGCACTCTCTCTGGAGTCTCATTCGCTGCTGGTATTATTGCATAAAGGTTCAAGCCACGTTCATAGGCTTGCTGATCTCCCGCTGATCCCCGCTTCTTTCTTACACTCCGGCCAAGAAGACATGAGGCCTGCTGCCACAAACTTCAGGTTTTATGTTTTATTTGAACATTTGGCTTTGAGTTGGCTGTAAAAAGAAATCAAAAATCAAATCCAAAATAATAATGGAAAACATCTTTACCCCCAGCAAACCGTGGCTCAATGAGAAATTAAAAGTGGATCCCTAAAAGTCAAAATTGTATATGAATACCAGATGTTTGGCGCCACAGACAAAATGAAGAATATTTCTGTTGCACTAATGAAGAAGCTAGTAGAAATGTCAGTTTGGTCATGAACAAGACCTTCCTTCACAGTGTCCTCCGCTCCCCCTTTGCCCCACTGCCCCTTTTCTTTCCGATCAAATTCCTCCATTTATGCCCCTTTTTTTTTCTTTTTGAAGTCCCCCTTCACTTGTAAAAAGCCAAGCTGGTGGTTTTCACTTCAGCCTTGGGTGTGAGAGAGGAAGAATTGGGGAGGCGCAAGGGGGGGTTGTAGGTTAAGTTTAGGCTAGCCCTCTGTGCTTTCCATTGAGGGCACTGGGGGTGGGAGGGTGCTGTAAAAGTTAGAATTTTAGAGCCTCCCTGTTTTTTATTTTATGATTGGCTTTTTTTACGGGCTGGGGGCTACAGCTGGTGGTGTGAATAGCTGCCCAAGGTGACTGAGTCCCAATAAAGTCAGGGCCAGCCCGACTGGGGCCTCCAGCCTAGCTATGGGACCGCCTTTATAGGCCGCCTTACGAGCCGAGGCCTCTATTAAAACCTGGCAGGGCTGCACCGAGGAATTTAGGGCCAGGAAACAAGTAAAAAATAGGGTTTGTGTGTCAGGGGGTGGTGGGTTACCAAGTTGAAGGGGGGGTTGAAGTTTAAGGGTGACTAATGGGGCAAGTTGAAAGAGGTGTGATGTGTGACGAGGGCCTGACGCTATGTGTGTTAGCACATGTTTGCATGCATCTCAGACCTGCATCAGTTCCACTCAGAGTACAGTTAGGTTTAATGTAGCATTGCTAATACATGGCTTCAAGTCACATTGTTCTTGTCACAATTGTGTTGAAAAAACATGTTATAGTTTATAGTTGTGCATGTATACACTGTCTGTAGTATGTGTGTGTGTGTGCGTGTGCGTGGGGGGTGGGGGTGGGGGGGGTAGATATTCTCACGAGGCTGTGTCAGTCTGTGGAATGAGGAGCAGCCAGTTTTGACTGGCTGTCACCTGGTCTTATCGGAGGAGCTGTCAATCAATGACAACCACACTAAAACAATTTTGTCAACAATCCATACATTCAGGAAAGTGAAGAAGTGGAGGCTGGCACGTTGTTAATTTATCTCTCCGCCAGTATCTTTTCAATAATCCTATCAAGGTGTTCCAAATCCATTGGAACCTCGATTTACAGACATAATTGGTTCTTCAACAGGGTGCGTCAGTAGAAAAAAATTAAAGCAGATTTCTCTATAATAAACAATAAAAACACAAATAACCGACAACGATCAGTATTTCAATAAAGGTTTTTGCACTTTTAACACAATATAAATAAACAATATAAAGGAAGGTCAATATAACAAGGGGGTGATAAATCAACTATCTCACAACAACAACTAGCTATACCAGACCTGGGCAAATTAAGGCCCGGGGGCCACATGCAGCCTTTTCAGCTTTTCCATCTAACCCCATGGACATTCCCAAATATTTTTTTTAGATTGAAACTGTAGCTGCCATTATGATGTGCAGTGATGTTTTCTAATGACCGTAAGTCTTCCACTATACAAAGTATTTCAATGTTTGGAATCTGCGATTATGGATGATATACCAGTTACTATGGTAATATAATTAGTTAACTATGGTCATCTAATTAGTTACTATGGTCATCAACATCACAGCAGCTCAGACGAGGCACCAAGCAATGTGGGCGGGAAGCGTTTCCACAGACGCAGAAGGCTATTTTTACAACAAAGTTCTAAAGCTTAGTGATATATATATTGATCTCTGGGGGGAATTCAGCAAATATCAGATATATCAGATTGTAGGTGAGTTTATTTTGTACCCTGCGTTCATATTTTACTGTTTGTTGCGTTTCACGTGATTGTAAAATATGTCGATCGAAAGCGGGCGTGACATTCATATTTTGTCAATATTCAGTGTTTTATCGTTCATAGAAAAATGTAAAATTCCATTGCGTTTTTTAAGGCGGTCTGTCATAATGTTTTTAGCATTCAATCAGACATTATTGTGAGGTTTTGTATTATTGTTCCTAAAAATAGATATACCGACCACCAGACACATTTTTTTCTCTAAATGTGGCCCCCGAGTCAAAATAATTGCCCAGGCCTGAGCTAAATAGTTCTCCTTATCTCCTTACGCAGCTGCCCTGTCTACAAACACACACACACACGCACGCACGCAAGCACGCACACACACACACACACACACACACACGCGCGCGCAAACACACACAAGTCCTGTAGAACAGTGGTTCTCAACCTTTTTTCAGTGATGTACCCCCTGTGAACATGTTTTAAATTCAAGAAGCCCCTAATCAGAGCAAAGCATTTTTGGTTGAAAAGAAGATAAAGAAGTAAAATACAGCACTATGTCATCAGTTTCTGATTTATTAAATTGATCATTTATAGTGGTCTCTCTTGAAATGTTTGGAAAAAAATATATAAAAATAACTAAAAACTTGTTGATAAATAAACAAGTGATTCAATTATAAATAAATATTTCTAAACATAGAAGTAATCATCAACTTAAATTGCCCTCTTTGGGATTGTAATAGAGATCCATCTGGATTCATGAACTTAATTCTCAACATTTCTTCAGAAAAAAAGAAATTTTTAACATCACAAAAAATCTAGCTTTCAATATTGAATATTGCATTGTTGCCTTTCTTTTCACAGTTTATGAACTTACATTCATATTTTGTTAAAGTATTATTCGAAAAATATATTTAGAAAATATTTTTGAATTGTTTCTATTTTTTTTAAATCTCATGTACCCCTGGACATACCTTCAAGTACCCTCAGGGATACGCGTACCCCCATTTGGGAACCACATCTGTAGAGCACTCACAGTTTGAAATCACAAAACTCCTTAACTGTATCGTCCAGGTCACTACTCTAATTAGAAATAAAACATCAAATCCACTTTACCTTGCCGGTTTGCCTTTATTGTCTGTGGTGGGTGGGAATCGGAAAGAAGTGTTCATAACGCTGTGACAACTTCCTGAGTTTTTCAAATCACACATCGCTTGTCAATTGCTTTCTTTGGACTCATTAGGCGAGCAAAACTAGAAAAAAACATTTAAAAAGCCTGCCCATAATAGATGTGCTTACAGGTACCAAATGGCTGCCCTGCTGGCACGCAATGGGTGGATAAAAAATGTTCGTACACTGAAACAAGGATCGTACAACAAAGCTTTTTTTTTTTCGGTCAGCAGTTTGTATATGGGAAAGTCCGTATAATGAGGGTTGTGTAAATCGAGCTTCCACTGTCATGCTATTCTGTGTGTTGTATGTGTACATTTACCTGTATATGTATTACATCCATTCATCTGTCCATCCATTTTCTACTGCTTGTCCCTTTCGGGGTCGCGGGGGGTGCTGGAGCGTATCCCAGCTGCATTCAGGCGGTAGGCGGGCCCTGGACAAGTCGCCACCTCATTGTAGGGCCAACACAGATAGACAAACATTCACACTCACATTCACACACTAGGGCCACTTTAGTGTTGCCAATCAACTTATCCCCAGGTGCATGTCTTTGGAGTTGGGAGGAAGCCAGAGTACCTGGAGGGAACCCCCTCAGTCATCCATTTTACTTATTTGGATACAGAAGTAATATTGTTAATAGACCTTTCTTTCTCCCTTATGCGTATGCTTGATGACAAAGATCTGAGCAGGCAATGACTATTTTGATTTTTTGTGTTCTGTTCCGGACTTTCCGCATTCAAACAAATCAATGGAGGAGAAAAGAAATGCCAGCGGCTGTCATTTCATCCCTGAAAGCAATTCTAAACAGTCAACATGCTTCATGTATTTGTATGCGTGCACCATAGCCGTAGGACAATGATTTCTGACATGCATGCTCATGTGCCCGTCTTCTTTTTTTTTCTCCTTTCCCTCCCCCTCTATAGCGGTGGAGACCCAGAGCACCAGCTCGGAAGAGATGGTACCCAGTTCTCCATCACCACCTCCCCCACCTCGGGTCTACAAGCCCTGCTTTGTGTGCCAGGACAAGTCCTCGGGGTATCACTATGGGGTCAGCTCCTGCGAGGGTTGCAAGGTGAGAAGATCCTGCAGTAGTAACACAACTCTAGCATTTGGCAAATTGCTTTCAAGGCTTCCATTACTGAAGGAAATTAAATCTTCAAGAAAAGAAAAGAGCACGGGGACTGCAAAGTTTAAAAATAGAGAGGACCGTCTCAAAGGAAAGGGGAAGCAGAGAAACAATTAAATGTCACATACTTTTTTTGATGTCTTGGCATTAACCGAGAACGTCTCCCCTGCCCTTCTCCCCTTTGGTCTTGGTTGTTCCTGATGCTCCAGGGTTTCTTCCGTCGCAGCATCCAGAAGAACATGGTGTACACCTGCCACCGAGACAAGAACTGTCAGATTAACAAGGTCACGCGCAACCGCTGCCAGTACTGCAGGCTGCAGAAGTGCTTTGAGGTCGGCATGTCCAAGGAAGGTAAGTGCTACAACTACATCTCCAATGCTTTCAAAATATCATTATTTTTTATCCATTTCACTTCTTCCTGAATGTTCTAAACGCCTATTTATTTAATATTTCAAGAGTCTTTGCTGACATCATGTAGTTCCTTTTTAGACCACAAACCATCCATCCATTTCCTACCGCTTATTCCCTTTTTGGGGTCGCGGGGGGCGCTGGCGCCTATCTCAGCTACAATCTGGCGGAAGGCGGTGTACACCCTGGACAAGTCACCACCTCATCGCAGGGCCAACACAGATAGACAGACAACATTCACACTCACATTCACACACTATGGCCAATTTAGTGTCGCTAACCTATCCCCAGACTACACAGACTGAATGAACAGTGCCTCTGCTGGTTGCAGCCAAATAGTGCATTACATTTTGCCTTTAGTTTGACTATACAGGGGGGTTGTACTAGGACATTGGTACCTCGACTTACGAGTGTTTTGAGATACCTGCTGTGTCTTGGCTTTTTTGTTGTGCGTTTTAAAGGCCTACTGAAACCCACTACTACCCACCACGCAGTCTGATAGTTTATATATCAATGATGAAATATTAAGATTACAACACTTGCCAATACGTCCTTTTTAGTTTACTAAATTCCAATTTTAAATTTACCGGGAGTTTCTTCTTGAAAACGTCGCGTAACGAGGACGTGTACGCGTGACGTCACGGGCTGTTAGGAAATATGAGCGCTGCACACACACACAGCTAAAAGTCGTCTGCTTTAACCGCATAATCATACAGTATTTTGGAGATCTGTGTTGCTGAATCTTTTGCAATTTGTTCAATTAATATTGGAGAAGTCAAAGTAGAAAGATGGAGTTGGGAAGCTTTAGCCTTTAGCCACACAAACACACGGTGATTCCTTGTTTAAAATTCCTGGCGGTGAAACTTTACTATGGATCACAGAGAACATGGATCCCGACCGAATGTCAACCAGCAGGTTTAGGTGAGAAAATTGTGGTAAAAAGTCGCTTCTTACCGGAGATCAGCTGAGCTTGCGCTGTCCATAAAGCTGCCGTCGACTTCCCTGAGACACTGCGTCAAGACACCCGTGGACACACACCTCCGGCTAAACTCACTAAAACACTAGCAACACAATAGAAAGATAAGGGATTTCCCAAAATTATCCTAGTAAATGTGTCTAAAATCATCTAAATCCGTCCCAATGCAATTGCGTTTTTTTTCCCAACTTGTTTTTTTTTTTTTTTAGTCCGTCGCTATCAATATCTATAGGTTACTGTCTTATAAGTACCGCGCGCTAACCCATTGCGCCACTGGAGCTTCACGGTGGCAGAGGGGTTAGTGCGTCTGCCTCACAATACGAAGGTCCTGCAATCCTGGGTTCAAATCCAGGCTCGGGATCTTTCTGTGTGGAGTTTGCATGTTCTCCCCGTGAATGCGTGGGTTCCCTCCGGGTACTCCAGCTTCCTCCCACCTCCAAAGACATGCACCTGGGGATAGGTTGATCGGCAACACTAAATTGGCCCTAGTGTGTGAATGTGAGTGTGAATGTTGTCTGTCTATCTGTGTTGGCCCTGCGATGAGGTGGCGACTTGTCCAGGGTGTACTCCGCCTTCCACCCGATTGTAGCTGAGATAGGCCCCAGCGCCCCCCGCCACCCCAAAAGGGAATAAGCGATAGAAAATGGATGGATGGATGGGCTATCAATATCCTCAAACACAAATCTTTCATCCTCGCTCAAATTAATGGGGAAATTGTCGTTTTCTCGGTCCGAATAGCTCTTTATGTTGGAGGCTCCAATTTTAAACAATGTAAAGATGTGAGGAGCCATCAACATGTAATGTCAACGTCTGCGACTTCCGGTAAAGGCAGAGCTTTTCTGTTAGCGACCAAAAGTTGCGAACTTTATCGTGGATGTTCTCTACTAAATCCTTTCAGCAAAAATATGGCAATATCGCGAAATGAGCAAGTATGACACATATAATGGACCTGCTATCCCCGTTTGAATAAGAAAATCTAATTTCAGTAGGCCTTTAAAATGCAAGCATAAATTTAAATTACGAGCCTTCCTTTCAAATGAATCCTGTTGGATCAAAACATGGGGCCTTACTCGCTAGCTTTAGCTTATAACTACAGATTTGTTTTTCAACTGTTGGAATGGGGAAAGGTAGTGTGAAGGACAGTGTTGACAAAATGGTAATTATTGAATTAAAGAAAGAAATCATCAAAAACATGAGTATGTCCTCTCTCCAAAATGAATACTGTACATTGTTATTACATCACTTCATAGAGTTACTGCAGTTCTTTGTACTACATTCTATTATATTGTTGTTATTCCTGTACTATTCAAAAGTTGGTTTCTATTAGTAAAATACATTTGACATGTTCAAATTGTGCACATTTAGAGGGTCCAAGTTAAGTTAAGTTAAAGTCCCAACGATAGTCACACACACGCTAGGTGTGGTGAAATTATCCTTTGCATTTGACCCATCCCATCTTCACCCCCTAGGAGGTGAGGGGAGCAGTGAGCAGCAGGGGTGGCCGCACTCGGGACTCATTTTGGTGATTTAATCCCCAATTCTAACCCTCAATGCTGAGTACCGAGCAAGCACAAATCCGATTTATTTTAACGAGTGACGTTGATTTGAGATAAGAGTGTTTCGAGTTAAAAGGCTTGTTCACAGAACCAATCCTTTGTACATGTTTAACATGTACATTAAGGTACTAATGTAATCTGTACCAAAGAGTCGGACTCGTATAAGCAATTTTTCCAATCAGAAATAGAGTAAATCCGATTAATTCCTTTCAAACACCCAAAAGTATTAACACAAACACATATTATAGAGGATACTTATAATTTTGCACGCTAAGAACTGCAAAAATACATAATTAACAATTCATTGGATAAATGAACATTTAAAATCACTTCTACCCTTATTGAATATTCTTGAATTCAATAGTGGTTCTCACCTTATTTATCAAAAAGCTGGTTGGGCATTGTTTGAATTTTACCAGTTCCAGTTCCGATTTCCATTCGTTGTTTCAATTCCTGTTTCTAACGATTATCAGTTTCGATTTCAGGGTCGTTATAAAGGTTTGCATGGTTAAATGAGGCAGCTGACCAGAGTCCCCTTTATTAATGAGACAAAAATGTCCCTTTTAAAAATAAATGGTGGAGGTTACTTCTTCTTTATTGTTTGGCACATACACGGCAGCTATTTCTTCTAGTCTGGCATTAAAACAGATATCGAAATTTCCATGATGACTCTTAACCAGTGGCGGCCGTGCGTTTCCCTCTTTCAGTGATGTCCGACTTCAATAATTACCTCTCAAAATACCATAATTTATGTCACCACATGACCACTGCTGGAGAAATACTATACAGAAACACATTTACACACTTCTGGGCTTTGAATCACCACCAACAGTGTACATAACAGTTTATTTTCTGGCGCATTTACAAATCAATAAACTTGCATCAGCAATTAAAACATATCTTATGTACTGTCAAAATTCAAATTGAAAAAAACATAAAACGTGAAAAAATAAAGAAATAACGTATCTGGACTCACAATCTGTAGAAACCATTCGAGCTTCCGGGGCTGGCTGACATCGTCTCACAAGATGTAGTTTCTCTTCAAATATCCTTCTTGAAAATGGCCTTTCAAATATATGTGTTGTCTTGTCTAATCTTAAAAGATGCGGACGAGGCGTGTTGGCTGAGTTCTTAAAGTTTACTCCACGAGGAGCTCATCAAAAACATACTGCTGCTGGCTTGACGTGGCTACTGCGCATGCTGGGTAATGGAGTTCTTGTGTTAGCTAGCGCATAACATCACAATATATATCTGCCTTAGGCCATCTAGAAAGGCTTACTGACAACAACTCGTGATCTGATTGGCTATCACAACTGTCTGTCAACTGTATGTCCCACCATTGTTGATTCTGAAGGCATGGCAACATAAGCTAGCCGAGTTCTGATTGGATGAAAACTGTATAAACTAAAAAAAAACAGTGCTGGATGGAGCATTATATGACATGAGGAGAATATAAATACTTTTAGATATTTAGGGAAAATAAATTTAAAAAATGCTTTCATATTTAAATATGATCAGGATTTTTGGTTATCTTATTAGGCCAGCAGAGACGGCCTTGCTGGCCCCGACGGCACACCACTGCTCTTAACTGTGCCCAAACTACTCCAAGAAGGCACGCACAGCGACTGTGTCCTCACACGACATTGTTTACATCAACAGTTGCAGTCACATGCATGCACATTACGGCACAACACGTCACACTGTCGCGACTACGCAACCCCAGGGCAGTATGCTACGGCTTTCTCTGACCCCACGTTGGGTTATTGTGCAGCTTTACTCGGACACACTCAAGGAGAAAACACATTCTGATTCGCCGTCATGTTGGCAGTGTTTCATGCTACCTCGCTTACATCGTCTTTGCATGTGGACATCCGGGTGCAAGTGGCAGTTTGTGGCCCCCGCGCACAGCCCTAGGGACATGTATGTGGGTGTAATGTTTTGTGTGGGATGTACGTTAAGACCGGGATCACATTGTGCCTCTGCTATTAGTGGATATCCTGAAAGGAAGGAAAGTATGGGAGGAGGGAGCGGAGGGAGAGAGTTGACTATGCACGGCAGTCAACTTGATAGAGAGATGGACAAGGAAGAGAGCGGCGATAAGGAAGAGATAGCCTGCGTCCAAGCTGTGCTAAAGGAAATATGTTAATGCTGTTAAGGGCAACCTCAGTTTTGGTTTCCACTACCGTGCACAAAGCCCTTGTGTCAACATTCCCTGAGCTCACTGCATTTTCCTGTCTTGCTTTTCTTCACTCAGCGGTACGCAACGACAGAAACAAAAAGAAGAAGGACGTGAAGGAGGAGGTGATGCTTCCAGAGAGCTATGAGCTCAGTGGAGAACTGGAGGAGCTTGTCAATAAAGTCAGCAAAGCTCACCAAGAGACCTTCCCCTCACTTGGCCAACTGGGCAAATACACCACCGTAAGTTACTCGCGCACACGCATACTTTTTTTTAACTTAAAGCACAACCGAGCATCATTGACAGTTCTCAAGTTGCAACTAAAGACATACATTCACCATATCTTGCCCAACATAGTGGTGGCTTGACTAATTCAGTTCCCCATTTAACCATCTGTGTGGCCTCCCAGTGATTGATGCAACATGTAAATGGATTTCTTCCTCCTTGATGGATGTAAAATGTAAATGTCTCGCAAAGGCTCGGAAAACACGCTCGATGCAAACAGGGTTGCGCTCCGCCTCCACAAGCAGCGCGCTGATCCGTCTGTGCTTTTGTATGTTTGTTTGTTCAGAACTCCAGCTCAGACCACCGTGTCCAGCTTGATCTGGGCCTATGGGACAAATTCAGTGAGCTGTCAACCAAATGCATCATCAAGATTGTGGAATTCGCCAAGCGGCTGCCAGGTTTCACCACCCTCAGCATTGCTGACCAGATTACACTTCTTAAATCTGCCTGCTTGGACATTCTGGTAAATAGATAGCTTTATTATCTTTTCTCATTAACAAAATAACTAGTTCTTAAATGAAGAAATACTTACACCTGCTGGAAAATGGTGGTAGTGCAATAATATTTTAGTCTATCCATCCATCCATCCATTTCCTACCGCTTATTCCCTTTGGGGTGGTTGGGGGGCGCTGGTGCCTATCTCAGCTACAATGGGTACACCCTGGACAAGTCGCCACTTCATCGCAGTAGTCTAAATCAGGGGTGTTCAAACTAGTTTTCATTGAGGGCCACATCGCAGTTATGGTTGCCCTCAGAGGGCCACTTGTAACAGCAAATATTATACAAATTTGCCTATGCATGTGATTAATGTATATACTTTTTACCAATACAGTAAAAAAAAAAAACTAGCAACTCAATTACTTGTATTTTATTGTAAAATGTACAGTTTTTGTTTTTTCAAATATTTTACAACATATTACAGTAAATGGAAAAACAGTACCACTGAAGTACCACTTACAGAAAAAAACATTACGGTACAATTTATGGTGGATTTGACAACATATGACCTAAAAAGGAAAAACAGTTCCTCTGGTTGATTGGCAACACTAAATGGTCCCTAGTGAGGGAATGTGAGTGTGAATGTTGTCTATCTGTGTTGGCCTTGTGATGAGGTGGCGACTTGTCCAGGGTGTACCCCGCCTTACGCCCGAATGCAGCTGAGATAGGCTCCAGCACCACCCGCGACCCCGAAGGGAATAATAAGCGGTAGGAAATGGATGGATGGATATTTTTTGTAATTCTAGCAACTGAGCAGACAATTTTTACCATGGAAAAATATGGTACGTTTTTTTTCCATTTACAGTAATACATCGTAAAAACATTTTACTGTAAAAAACAAAACAAATTCAGCTCATTCAATAGAATTTTACCATAAAAACAGTGGTAAAATTTTTTTTAATTTACAGTAATATTCTGTAAAAAATATTTTTTATTTTGAAAAAAAATGTTTTGGAAAGTATAATAACACATACTGGAAAATATTGCATGATATCAAAGTTGAAAAAGTATGCAATTTCATCCAGTACATACATTTTTTTTCGGTCAAAATGGAAAGAATGAATACCTTGAGTATGAACTAATATGGTACTTTGTTCACGCATATTATTTGCAGACGTTCTCGGGCCATATAAAATGATGTTGCGGCCCATATCTGGCCCCAGTCCTTAAATTTAACATTTTTATTCTGACCCTGCTGTGTATTGGGTATTAATCAGCCCTGAATAGAAGGCAACATTATTGAATTAAATTAATAATAAACACATTTCCATCCTCTTTTTCCCATATAGATGCTTCGGATCTGCACACGCTACACTCCAGAGCAGGACACCATGACCTTTTCTGATGGCTTGACTCTGAACCGAACGCAAATGCACAACGCTGGCTTTGGACCCCTAACAGACTTGGTGTTTGCCTTTGCTGGCCAGCTTTTACCCCTGGAGATGGATGACACAGAGACTGGTCTTCTCAGCGCCATCTGCCTCATCTGTGGAGGTACTGCAGCAGGATTTGATAATCATTTGCCTTTTTAAAGGGGAAGTGGTCTTGGTCTGTAACAGTTAGGGGCTGACAAATTTAACGCTTTAATGCAGATTATCACCCAAGCACGTTCATCTTAAAATAGCACAAAAGGTGTTCATATTGATCTGGATAAAATATTTGTTTAGATCATAGGTGTCAAAATTCAAGGCCTGGGGGGTTCAGATCTGGGCCGCCACATTGTTTTATATGTTTTGCAAAAGCCAATAAAGAATACCGTATGCGTTAAGAAAGTACTTCGTAAATGTAATCGATCTTTTCATTTCAACAGAAAAAAATGCATATACTGCATGACATTTTTTTTTACTTTAATATGATCTAACAGTTATTATATCACCAAATATTCCAAACGTGTTTTTTGTTTAAATAACAAAAAGTCAAATATCTGTGTGACTTTTTTTTTGCACCGATTTATTTTGAATACAACAAACCAGCTCCACCACAGCTGTCAAACTCAAGGCCCAGGGTCCCGTTCTGGCCCTCCAAATCATTTAATGTTGCCCACAAAAGCCTGGAAATTATATACTTAAATAAAGTACTTACAGTATATTTTCTTACTAAATGTGCTCGTTCCATTTTGACAAAAAAAAAAATACATGTATTTAAAATTGCATATCATTTATACTTTAATATTATCTAGTAATTGTTCAAAAATAAAATCATCATACATTTCAAAGGTTTAAAAAAAAAAAAAATCTAATTTCAAAGCCTGTTATCAATCAAATTGTACAATGTAAAAAGGACAATAGAGTTTGTGGTTAAAAATTACCAGCTCAGATTTTTACTGTAAAATTTTTTACTCAAAAACCACTGTAAATTGGACTGTAACATTTTGGCAACTGAGCTGACAGGTCTTTTCTAACTGCACATTTTTTTTCCCCGGTGTATGTAAAAGCTATGATATTCAAATGCATAGGCGATTGTATAATATTATCATGAAGTGAATCCCTGTACATTTATATTAATGAATTATTCACGGTTACAAGCGGCCCTCTGAGGACAACCATAACTGTGACACGCCTGAGCTACACTGTTCAAGCAAATAAGCATCTACGATACAATATTTTAATCTAAAAAAAGGAAACGATTGTAATATTCAAAGAAAGTAAAAAAATAAATACAAACCCCGTTTTCATATGAGTTGGGAAATTGTGTTCGATGTAAATTTAAACGGAATACAATGATTTGCCTATCCTTTTCAACCCATATTAAGTTGAATGCACAACAAAGACAAGATATTTGATGTTCAAACTCATAAACTTTATATATTTTTTGCAAATAAGAAATAACTTAGAATTACTTGGCTGCAACACGTGCCAAAGTAGTTGGGAAAGGGCATGTTCACCACTGTGTTACATCACCTTTTCTTTTAAAAACACTCACTAAACATTTTGGGAACTGAGGAAATTAATTGTTGAAGCTTAGAAAGTGTAATTCTTTCTCATTCTTGTTTTATGTAGAGCTTTAGTCGTTCAACAGTCCGGGGTCTCCGCTGTTGTATTTTACGCTTCATAATGCGCCACACTTTTTCGATGGCAGACAGGTCTGGACTGCAGGCGGGCCAGGAAAGTACCCGCACTCTTTTACTTCGAAACCACGCTGTTGTAACACGTGGTTTGGCATTGTCTTGCTGACATAAGCAGGGGGGTCCATGATAACGTTGCTTGAATGACAACATATGTTGCTCCAAAACCTGTATGTACCTTTCAGCATTAATGGTGCCATCGCAGATATGTAAATTACCCATGCCTTGGGTACTAATGCACCCCATACCAGCACAGATGCTGGCTTTTGAACTTTGCGCCTATAACAATCCGGATGGTTATTTTCTTCTTTGTTTTGGAGGACACCACATCCACAGTTTCCAAATATAATTTGAAATCTGGACTCGGCAGACCACAGAACACTTTTACGCTTTGCATCAGTCCATCTTAGATGAGCTCGGGCCCAGCAAAGCCAGCGGCGTTCCTTGGTGTTGTTGATAGATAGGTTTTGCTTTGCATAGCAGAGTTTTAACTTGCACTTACAGATGTAGCAACCAACTGTAGTTACTGACAGTGGTTTTATGATGTGTTCTTGAGCCCATGTGGTGATATCCTTTACACACTGATGTCAGTTTTTGATGCAGTACCACAGGTACTGCAGGTCCGTAATATCATCGCTTACGTGCAGTGATTTCTCCAGATTCTCTGAACCTTTTGATGATTTTACGGACCGTAGATGGTAAAATCCCTAAATTCCTTGCAATAGCTCGTTGAGAAATGTTCTAAAACTGTTCGACAATTTGCTTACAAATTGGTGATCCTCGTCCCATTCTTGTTTGAGAATTACTTAGCATTTCATGGAAGCTGTTTTTATTCCCAATCATGGCACCCACCTGTTCCCAATTAGCCTGCACACCTGTGGGATGTTTCAAATAAGTGTTTGATGAGTATTTCTCAACTTTATCAGTATTTATTGCCACCTTTCCCAACTTCTTTGTCACGTGTTGCTGGCATCAAATTCTAAAGTTAATGATTATTTGCACAAAAAAAAAGATTATCAGGTTGAACATCAAATATGGTGTCTTTGTAGCATATTCAACTGAATATGGGATGAAAACGATTTGCAAATCATAGTATTCTGTTTGTATTTACATCTAACACAATTTCCCAACTCATATAGAAACGGGGTTTGTAAATTATGATTTCAAAAGAAGTTATTCATCAAACTATATGTTAGAAAATAATAATATAATTATACATCCATATTCATATACAGTGGCCCTCAATGAAAATGATTTTGACACCTCTGGTTTAGATGTTCTCTTATTATGAACATTCATGTTAAAGGTATTTAATTAACACGTCATGCATGTACATTCCCTTCTTTCTTCAGTCTCGTTGTCATGCAAAATAAAACACAAAAATATGGATTAAAAAAATATATATAATTGTTTGCACCCTTATGATTCATATGATTAAAAGGTTGAATGGTTTGACAGCATAATTTTTTATTCAATTAGTGAACAAAAACATGTCCAGTTATGTTCATTTAAGGTTGCTCAATGAGATATTTTCTCTTCCTTCATTAGACCGCATGGACCTGGAGGAGCCCCAGAAAGTGGATAAGCTGCAGGAGCCTCTGCTGGAGGCTTTAAAGATTTACGCCCGTCGTCGTCGCCCCAACAAGCCCCACATGTTCCCCCGCATGCTCATGAAGATCACGGACCTCAGGGGCATCAGCACCAAAGGTGAGAAGAATTTTCTGCTATTTCACTGGTCAGCACAACCATATTTCATGTATGTTTCATACACGGTGTAATACTTCTAGAGTTCCTAATCAGTGTCCATACATGCTAGGTTAGACCAAAACAAACCTTCTCAAATGTCCTCCAGCAACACTAGCAAATAGATTCCCCATCTAGATAAATGTGTGATCAAAGGCAGTAGTGACATCTAGAGGACAAAGTATGTCCTACATGTGACTTTCCATCATGAAATGGCTCCTCCATCCTCCATTGTTTGTGCCAAGTTCTTCTTTGTTCAAATCATTGACAGGTTACACTGATATCACACCATTTACTCAGCTATGGTGGAAAAACATTTATTTATTGATCATGAAAAATTGCCTAACTTGCGTGCAGTGTTATTGTTTTCCAGTCACAACCAATCTCATTAATTATTACTTTAAACCTTACTATGTCGTTACCGGAAAGAGGCACAGCGAGTTTTGACGCTCTTTTTTGTGCTCCAACATGGTCTCCACTTCCACACTTCCTTATTTTCCACCAATCACACATGTGCATTTAAGGACAGCCAGTAAAAAATGGCATTTTCAAGATGCCATCCATCCATCCAACCTTTGGGGTTGCGGGGGGCGCTGGCGCCTATCTCAGCTACAATCGGGCGGAAGGCGGGGTACACCCTGGACAAGTCGCCACCTCATCGCAGGGCGCATTTTCAAGATGAATAACCTTATTTCACATCTCTGAGTGGCACATGCCAGATATGTGAAGGTTTTTTAAAAAAAAAAGAGCACAATCATTATTGTTTCTTTTTCCTTGTACAGTTAGGTTTTTTAGAAAATAACTTTAATGATCAGGCAGGCCCTGGATAAATTCCGGCCCTATAAAGAATTGTATTTTTATGCCCCACATTACAATTTATATCTTCTTTTAATACTTTTAAAATCAACTTGATGCATGTTTTGAAAAAAACTGTTCAATAGTATTTTTAATGCAAATTAACTTATTTAATACACCCCAGCACTAAAAGATGAGCCAGTTTTGATGCTATTGTAAATGTTGTGTTGTGATGTGGTATTTTATTTTTTATTATATCGTATTGTGTGCTTTTTTTCTTTTCTTTTTGTCTTTGAAATTTTAATTTTACTGCATTTTGTCATGGCCAGGGGACTACAGATGAAAACTAGCCTTCTGGCTAATTCTGGCTTTTTAAACAATGTGTACTCATGTCCATCCATCCATTTTCTACCGCTTATTCCCTTTGGGGCCGCTTTTATTAAATTGCACTGTCCCCTTTGAAATAATGTAATCTTAATCTTGATAACATTTGTTTAAAAAAATGCAAAATTTAATTTGAATTTAATTTAGTTTAATTTTGCAGTTTTTATACAACATTTTTTAAATGTGTTGTAAATACAATTTCCAAAAATAAAAGCTAATTTAGTTATAAAGCATGTTTATGTATGCAGGCTTCACGGTGGCAGAGGGGTTAGTGCGTCTGCCTCACAATACGAAGTTCCTGCAGTCCTGGGTTCAAATCCAGGCTCGGGATCTTTCTGTGTGGAGTTTGCATGTTCTCCCCGTGAATGCGTGGGTTCCCTCCGGGTACTCCGGCTTCCTCCCACTTCCAAAGACATGCACCTGGGGATAGGTTAATTGGCAACACTAAATTGGCCTTAGTGTGTGAATGTGAGTGTGAATGTTGTCTGTCTATCTGTGTTGGCCCTGCGATGAGGTGGCGACTTGTCCAGGGTGTACCCTGCCTTCCGCCCGATTGTAGCTGAGATAGGCGCCAGCGCCCCCCGCAACCTCGAAAGGGAATAAGCGGTAGAAAATGGATGGATGGAGGGTTTATGTATGCAAGTTAATATTAGCATGCCAACTTTTTTAGCCAATTTTACAGTTTTTTTTAACAAATCTTGTTGAATTTGTTACAAATACAAATGTAATAAAACAGCAAAATTAACTAAAAAAGTTAACATGCTAATTTTAAAATCATAACTTTTAATTTAGCAAGAAAAGTTAGCATGCTAACTTTTTCTAGCCAGTTTTGCTGTTTCTTTACACTATTAGTCATTGGCAGGTTACACCGTTATAAAATTAGCTAGAAAAGTTGGCGTGCTAATGTTAACTTGCATGCATAAACATGCTTTATCGCTAATTTATCATTTGTTTGCACTTTTATTTATAACAAATTTAACAAAATGTGTTTAATCAAAAAAAAAAATTATAACAAATGTTTAATGCTTACACATTAGAGTCATGTAACTTGGTACTTGACACATGCTAACTGTTATCATGCTAACATTAGCATTTCACTTCGGTTTGGGCATTAGAGCATTCGCAAGTATTTTCTCCAGAAATTGCATATTGAGTTGAAACATAAATTTGCGGATATTGTTGTGGATGTTGTCACAACTAATTTGCAATGTAAAGAAGAATGTACTATTAAATAGCACACCATTGAAATAGGACAAAATGAATTGGTTATGTGATGATGTCTTAGGTGCGGAGAGAGCCATCACTCTGAAGATGGAGATCCCAGGGCCAATGCCTCCACTGATCAGGGAGATGCTGGAGAACCCAGAAGCCTTTGAAGATCAAACCGAGCGCAACGACAGCCCCCCACCCCCGCCGCCACCGGCCCCGGCCCTGGTGCTGAAGCAAGAGGTCGATGACGAGGACGACAGCTGGGCCACGGAGAACGGCAGCGAGCCGTCGCCCGAGGAGGAGGAGGAAGAAGAAGACGAGGACGACGATGATGCGGGCGATGACGAGAGAGACAGGGGCTCGGACAGCGACGGGGAGCCATGGGGGGTCCTGGACGCCATAGACGGCTCCAGGAAAGGCCTTGTAGGGAGGGCTCAGTGAGCAGCCTATTTCATACACATGCACTGATTGATGACACACACACATAGATAACCTCACTCCATCTCCCGCATCAATAAAAACATGGCCTTCCCTCCATCTCGGTGTCCTCCACAGAGGAGCCTTATGAGTTCACAGCCATTAAACTGTGGCCCACGCGCTCCACCACAAGTGAACTCCAGATAGATAAAGCTAAGGAGAGACGACAGTAAAAAACAACGCAAACTCCTGGCGAGGCCGAGGGGGACGTTAACATGACAAAAAGAAGTGACCCTCTCCAGTCTCTTTGTCTCGACTTTTGTTGTTCCTAACTGGACAGGACAAAGTGGAAAAATCAGAACTTAATAGGTCTGGTTAATCACAAAAAGCACATTTCTTAAAAATGAAACATGAGTACAAGGCAAAACCAAATTACAGTATGTTAATCTTTGTTTTCGCTGGTAACTATTTTTTTGTCTTTTTTTCTCAATTTATGTAATTTATATATATATATATAAATATATATATATATATATATATATATATACACACACACACACACACACACACACATTTTTATGTGTGTGTGTGTATACAGTGGTCCCTCGCCATGTCGCAGATTTGTTTTTATAAGCATATTCTACATAATTTTTGCCCTAAATTAAGCATTCCCAAGCATAAAAATGGCTAAATGGCTAAAAAGATGAATACTATAGTGTTGGTCACTAGATGAGACCAAACCAATAACATCCCAATGTTCAGCATCGTGCGGCCACTGATTAGTATATTGGATTAAAAGAGTGATAATGTGACTAAAGGGTGTTAGTTCATGTCTGGGGTGCTCTCATAATGTTGAAAAATGTATTTAAAATGTAAAACAGTTTTTTGTATGCTCTATCTATGAAAATTTAGATTTATAATGAACGATTTCTATTCTTTGCGGAAATAAATGTACATTAACAGCGATAAACCTGGGATTACTGTATACTTTATATGTATGTATATACATATACACACACATATATATATGTACATATATATAGTATTGTGTATGTATGTATGTATATATATATGTATATATGTATATATATATATATATATATATATATATATATATATATATATTTACATAATTGTTTATTTTGAAGTGTTTTCCTGCGAGGTTATTGAGAGGGAAAGCAGAATGCAAGCTGGATCTTCCATAACAGTTCAAAATGCTTCGCCTGGGGGTCTTTTAAAAAAAAAAAAAAAACTTTTTGGAAGGGGGGAGGAAGTGGGTGGGGCTACACTTACTGTGGACGTCAGTGATAATCAAATCTGGAGGACTTTTGTCATGTGAATAATCACGCCTCTGTTATCAGGGAATCGGCATCGCTCTCTTTGAATTCAACCTTGTGCCAAAGTTAGGAAAAGTTTGACTACTGGCAGGTACTCCAGCCATGATGCACGCACACAATCTCACACACACACACACACACACACACACACACACACACACACACACACACACACACACACACACACACACACACACACACACACACGCACACACACACACGCATACTCCTTCAGCTGTAGCAGATTGATACTTGATCGTACATGTAGCACTTTTGTACAAGGAAAACACATTCATGTTCAACCGGCAATACAATCATGCTTGTACCTTTTTCAGAGGATGTCAAACACACACACATTCACACACACACTCACACACACACTCACACAAACATGCACACACACACGGATTCTTGTATTTGTGACCTTCTTGAGACCTCCGAAAAATGATACTCACTAAGAGTCCCAATTGTACAAGAAAAGCTTAACATTTTGGCAATTTTATGAAAAGAGTCGTAATTTTACTCGACAAGTCACAATTTTTTTCAGAACATTTTGAAATGTTGGCAATATTATAATGATAATTGGAATTTTACTACAAAAAATCACTATTTTACAAGAACAACAAAAAAATTGGCAATATTGTGATACAAATTTGAATTTTATTTGACGAATGTCACCATTTTGCATTAAAAAGTAATGATTTTACATACAAAAGTGAATATTTTACGAGAACATATTGCAACATTACAGAAACAAAATATGAAAAATGGTTCCCAATTTTATAAGAAGTCGACACATTGTGAGAAGACTGCTTTCAGTTCATCCATTTTTTTTGTTCATAAATGTTTTTTAATCTTCATTATTTACTTAAAAGTTATTACAGTATGTCTCTATACACATATTTATTTTACTCTTTTTTTAAATTAATTTTGTCCCAAGGGGGAGCATTTCAATTTCTTATATACACTTGTTATTTCATATGTTGACCAGAGGGCGAGCACTTTTAAAACTGACACCCGGTCAATTTGAAAAATCCCTCCTTTTTTGGGAACACCCTAATTTTGATAGATGTCACCACCAGGCGTGCGAATGAGACATTCTCTACTAGATGCAATGGTTTTCCGTATTGGGACCATGATTTCGGTCCTAACTTGTTCACCGGTCCTCATATGGAAGGTGCTTTTCCTTGTTAATGTCTCAAGAAGGGTATAAATACAAGAACACACACAGACACAAACACACAAATCTGCAACAATCAAGTATGCAAGTGGAAAGCAGGAAATTCTTACGGAAGATATTTTGGACTAAGACTCAGGGCTTTTCGGTGAGGACCAAACACTAGCTGCTTGCAGGCATGCTAGAAAACAGGCAATATTTATGTGTGTATTCTTCTTGACCCCGTTTTGATGAGCTCGACCCCGCTCTGTCTCTGCGTGTACATATAGAAGGGGACACAGAAATGGGAGCAGGTGGCGTGAATGCCAGCGTAACTTCACCCCACAGCGGGGGTGCACGGCGGCGACGTCCCAACTAGCTGGCATCCATGCCGCATTCCCCGAGAAGCCATCATCATTATAGCCTCATTTCTTCTTGTGTATATCCTCCCCTCTCTTGTTTAATGTGTAGGAATATGTCTTCTTATGTATCATTTCTACGTTGCCAAAATTGTCTCATTCGGCAACGAGTGGTGAGGGTTTGGGGGGGGGGGGGATCTGAGCAGCTGATATAAAGATTTTTCTTTTCTTTTTCTCTTTCAAGCAATATGAACATTCTGTCGCGACGAGAAGGCCCATGACGTGAATGTGGGGAGGTCTCCTCATTTTCATTTTGGGTGAATGTGTGTTCGCTTTTATTCATGCCTTGGCCATATTTTAGGTGCATTTTTATTGAGTGAATAAGTATTTTATTTTATTTTTTTTAGCTGGAGTTGACACAAGAAAGTGCCAAATTATATTAGTGTTCAAAGGCCGGGCTGGCTCATGGCATAAAGAATATATGCTGTCAATGTGAGGTTTGGAGCCTTAACAGTTCCATTGCAACTCATGACGACAAACCCTAGTAAATATAAAGACCAAATGGCTGGATATAGGCCCACAAAATAGCCAAACTTTTTTTCACCGAGTACCACCTCTGAAAACACTTGGCTCTCCAGATGCCACCTTAACGGCCAACATTATCATACAGTAGCGTAGTAGGCCTATGTATACATTAACAACCAAGCAGAGGTTTTATTTAACAGGTATACCCAATATTTACTGGAACATAACACCCACTTTGAACAGTAGCACTGTGATAACAGCTCGAGTCACGACGTTACAATTTTTAAACAAGTGATTCTTTGGTGTACCATTAGATGGATCCATGTGTACCATGAGTGGTGGCCTCCAGCCTATTCCAGCTAAATAACAAATATTCACTTCAACACAAAATTTGGCCAAAGTGTATGGATAATTTCGGACGTGTGTGTGTGTGTGTGTGTGTGTTTCCAGCCATAGAATGAATGTCCGTTGTCACGGTGCTGTCACACACTTAAGTGTCTTTTGTGTGATGACTCTCTCTGCTGGGCTGTTACCATGGCGATGTAATGTATCCGATGCAGGCAGACCACGCCGAGATGACCGTTCTAGTTTTTCAACATGGCCAATGTGTTGTGTACCCATTGTTTATGTCGACTCTTGTTATACAAAGAAAAGCCATATAAACAGTAAAAGGCACAATAAACTACTTTTTTGAGATTCCTGGACAATTTGGATTGCTTTTTGTTTTTGTTTTTAATTCATCGATATTATTCTATTTCAAAGCTGGCTTCAAGCACATATTTGTATACAGTCAGGGGCTGAGAAAAATCAACTCCACACATACACTTAGTGTGTGTGCTGCGCTAAAAAATGAATTATTGCATGGACTTGGTTTAAACCATCTTTAAAAAAAAAAAAAAAGCCTACTTAGCTTTTTGAATTTTTTAAACTGAGATTAGGATATGTAGAATAGTGATTCTCAAACTGTGCTACACCTTCCATTAGTACAGGGGTCGGGAACCTTTTTGGCTGAGAGAGCCATGAAAGCCAAATATTTTAAAATGTATTTCATACCATATTTTTTAACACTTAATACAAATGCGTGTATTTTTTAAGTAAGACCAACATTTTTAGGGTATAATGACTCTGTAATTCTTTTTAATAACATTGTTTTTTCTTGAACAGGTGCTGTAGAAAATGGATGGATGGATTAAAATGCAAGAGAATGTTTTATATTTTGAACGTTATTTTTAACATCATGACTACCAGTGGAATTATTCATTACTTATCGTGTTAAGCAACGTCAGCTAAGAGTTATCTGAGAGCCAGATGCAGTCATCAAAAGAGCCACATCTGGCTCTAGAGCCATAGGTTTCCTACCTCTGCATTAGTAGTTCACGGGCTCCATTTAGTGGTACGCCAAAGAATCACCTAATTAATGTTCAACACAGTGTTACTGTTCAAACTGTCCTATGTTACAGAGGTCAAAAACAATTAAATATGTTTGTTGAGTGAAACTGTGCCTTGTTTTTAATGAACATTTAGCGATATTATGCTACTGTATTTCAATGTTGGTCATCCCGGTGGTACTTGATAGATTTAAAATGATCACCACTGATGTTCACCACTGATGAACATTATCATATAATTTATTCCATCCATCCATCCATTTCTACCGCTTATTCTCTTTGGGGTCTCTTTGGTTATCTCAGCTACTATTGGGCGAAAGACAGAGTACACCCTGGACAAGTCCCCACCTCATCACAGGGCCAACACAGATAGACAACATTCACATTCACACACTAGGGCCAACTTGGTGTTGCCAATCAACCTATCCCCAGGTGCATGTCTTTGGAAGTGGGAGGAAGCCGGAGTACCCGGAGGGAACCCATGCAGTCATGGGGAGAACATGCAAACTCCACACAGAAAGATCCCGAGCCCGGGACTGAACCCAGGACTGCAGGACCTTCGTATTGTGAGGCAGACACACTAACCCCTCTGCCACAGTGAAGCCCCATAATTTATACAGAAAGTATAAATAATGACAAATAAAAATAGACTACTATTAACTGCAACATGTAAGTGTAAAAACAACAACAACAACAACAACATTATGATGTGTACATTTTCAGAATATGCTTGTTTTTAAACAAAGAAAACAATTTGAAGTTGTCTTTACTTTTAAGTTATCGTGCTGTGACTTTACCAGTCCGGCCCACTTGGGAGTAGATTTCTCTCCATGTGGCCCCCGATCTAAAGTGAATTTGACACCCCTGGTATAGACATTCCTAATTTCATTCATCCAACCTTACCACTGAACTTTCACGGCTATATTTATTTTACATCACCATTTACGATGTCTTTTTAATACAACTTACATATTTTTATGGCAGAGAAAAAAAAAATTCAATCTTAACAGCAGCCCGGGGCCCCCCACCCCACTTACCTTACAGTATAATAATGCAGCGTTATGCTTTATCCATTCCTTGTCATTTGGCCGTCATGGAGTTGCGCCACTAGAGGGAGCTCTTGCACTATGACTTGGGAGTAAGAGCCGGGTGCAAAGGTCGTGAGGAGAAGTGGGTGCAGGGGGTCATAAATCAGCAGCTCCTGGTGAACAAGGACATCAGATAAAGGTCTTCCCTTAAGATTTGCGCCCCGTACACTTGGTAAGAGGCAGCTGGTAGCAATAATAAAGCTTTACTCACGTTTGGCGTGCCCATAGTTTTCTCCCTCAAAGATGGAGTGCTCTGCTAGTTGTGAGCTAAATCCGTCGGCCCTGATTTATGACTCAGATTTAAGGATGGCGTGCAATCGGCGCTGGGATAAAAGTGTGCACCAGGCAACACTTTTGATAAAGGTCAAATGTGCAAATCAAGGAGGTGAAATGTGTATGTATGCGATAAAGAGGCCAAGGAAGTAGCGTGGAAATGGCAATCGTCAACCCCGCCGCCTGGAAATGTCCCAAATGTTATCGATTTGATGCCCAAGTGATATTCAATCTTTGCGGAAGACGGCATCTTGTTTTTTTGTTTTTTACGAGATGAGATAGCAGAGTCATCAGAGATCCGACACCCAATCTGTGACAAATTATAGGACATCAGGGCCTTAAAAGTTCAACATTAGAGCCTTTGTCACAAAGGCGCCTTTTAAATGTTTGTCCAAAGCACGTCGGAAACAGGCAAATGAATAAAAGAGCCCCTTTGTGATGGCCTCAGTAAATGTCACGTCAATAATCAAGATTTACACGTCGAGCGCAAAGTTTACAACGCATACCTCAGCTGATCAGATCCGTTTATTTTGATATTCTCATAAATTCTCGAAGGAGCAGAGCAGCTACTCATAGTAAACACCCCCCCCCCCTTTTTTTTTACCCTCCCAGTGTGCCATTCAGATACAAGCGCCTCACCTTGATTTTATTAATAGATAGGCAGAGACGGCGGCCGGTGATAAACAAGAGACGAGATTCTATCAATTATATGATTGCTTTAATTAACTATCATTAAAGACAGATCAATAATGCCAGACTCAAATTAAAATAAGGCCCATACATTATACACTATTTTACAAGGAACAATCAAATGGCCTCATATACTGAGCCTCTGCAAGGGGGTTGCCATGGTAACTACAAGGGGGGTAGCCAGGCAAAATGTCTGGGCGTGCGCGCGCACACACACACACACACACGCACGCACGCACGCACGCACGCACGCACGCACGCACGCACGCACACACACACACACACACACACACACACACACACACACACACACACACACACACACACACACACACACAGCAGTCATACTTGATGATGTGAGGTGGAAGAGGGGAAAAAAAAAAAGGAATGGGAATGTGATTGTGAAGGGCAAAGAAGTAATTATTCACTTTTGTAAGAGCATCCGCTAAAGTAAGTCATGTTGTTAGCTGGATGGATAAAAAAAAAAAAAGTATTGGGACGCATACAGAAGTAAAAAGTAGGAGTTAAAAAAAAAAAAGATGTCTGGCAGTGAATGTTTGGTAACATGTCTGTAGTCAGAAGTCATTGATGTTGCACTCGTTTTGTGGTTCCCGAAATTGTCCCTCCAAGTACCACCATAAGGATCAATGTAAAAATGCAGTAGCGTAGTACAGTGGTTCTCAACCTTTTTTCAGTGATGTACCCCCTGTGAAATTTGTTTTAATTCAAGTACCCCCCTAATCAGAGCAAAGCATTTTTGGTTGAAAAAAAGAGATAAAGAAGTAAAATACAGCACTATGTCATCAGTTTCTGATTTATTAAATTGTATAACAGTGCAAAATATTGCTCATTTGTAGTGGTCTTTCTTGAACTATTTGGAAAAAAAGATATAAAAATAACTAAAAACTTGAAAAATAAACAAGTGATTCAATTATAAATACATATTTCTACACATAGAAGTAATCATCAACTTAAAGTGCCCTCTTTGGGGATTGTAATAGAGATCCATCTGGATTGATGAACTTAATTCTCAACATTTCTTCACAAAAAAAGACATTTTTAACATCAATATTTATGGAACATGTCCACAAAAAATCTAGCTTTCAATATTGAATATTGCATTGTTGCCTTTTTTTTTCACAGTTTATGAACTTACATTCATATTTTGTTGAAGTATTATTCAATAAATATATTTATCAAGGATTTTTGAATTGTTGCTATTTTTAGAATATTTTAAAAAAATCTCACATACCCCTTGGCATACCTTCAAGTACCGTCAGGGATACGCATACCCCCATTTGAGAACCACTGGCGTAGCAGACCTAAGTATTCAATAAAAACAAGGCAGAGGTTATATTTAAAAAGTGCATTTAGTACTTTTGACCACTGCACTGCAAGAACTGAAATTTAAGTAAGATGAAATATCTCAAATAAGGGTTTTATTTGCTCTTTTTTTGTCTGATAAGATAATTCTTCTCATTAAGCAGATTGTATGTTCGAGTGTTTTACTTGTTTTAAGGGTTTAAATGATAAATGATAAATGGGTTGTACTTGTATAGCGCTTTTCTACCTTCAAGGTACTCAAAGCACTTTGACACTACTTCCACATTTACCCATTCACACACACATTCGCACACTGATGGAGGGAGCTGCCATGCAGGCGCCAACCAGCACCCATCAGGAGCAAGGGTGAAGTGTCTTGCTCAGGACACAACGGACGTGACGAGGTTGGTACTAGGTGGGATTTGAACCAGGGACCCTCTGGTTGCGCACAGCCACTATCACACTGCGCCATGCCGTCCCTGTCCTAAATTATCTCTGTAAGATATTACAGCTTGTTGCTGAGATGTTATGACCTGTATGTTACAAACTCGCATGGCTGCCGTTTTTGTGACCCCAAGATGCAGGAACCAGGAGAGCGAAGAGAAGGTATGATGACTTTTATTACTCAAACAGAGAGGAGAAAGCAGTCTTGCATGAAACGTTCCAAACTTAGAATGTGCACTGCATAAAGTCAGTGTTCAAAAACAAGAAAAAAAAAATACCAAAATGAAGGGTATTTTATTCGAACTAAGCAAAATTATCTGCCAATAGAACAAGAAAATACGGCTTGTCGAGAATTTTCAAAACAAGTAAAATTAGCTAACCTCAATGAACCTAAAAATACCTTCAAATAAGTATATTCTCACTAATAACAAGTGCACTTTTCTTGGTAGAAAAAAAAGAGACATTTTTGCTCAATATGTTGAAAAATATTCTTAAATGAAGTAAATGCTAGTGCCATTATCTTGACATAATGATATGGGCTCGGCATCATGATTTTTTTTTTCATTCTTGAAGTAAGAAATTATTACTTTAAAAAAGTAGTTTTATACTTGTGTTAATGACAGCTTTGCATCAGTTGATATTTTAGTTTCAAGCATGTTTTACTCAATATCCATCCATCCATTTTCTACCGCTTATTCCCTTTGGGGTGGCGGGGGCGCTGGTGCCTATCTCAGCTACAATTGGGCGGAAGGCCTGGACAAGTCGCCACCTCATCGCAGGGCCAACACAGATAGACAGACAACATTCACACTCACATTCACACACTAGGGCCAATTTAGTGTTGCCCATCAACCTATCCCCAGGTGCATGTCTTTGGAAGTGTGAGGAAGCCGGAGTACCTGGAGGGAACCCACGCATCCACAGGGAGAACATGCAAACTCCACACAGAAAGATCCCCAGCCCGGGATTGAACCCTGACTACTCAGGACCTTCGTATTGTGAGGCAGACGCACTAACCCCTCTGCCACCGTGAAGCCCGTTTTACTCAATATAGGTCATGAAATCTCAGCTACAAGCTGTAATATCTTACTGAGATCATATAGGACCAAAACCCTTAAAACAAGTAAAACACTAACATAAAATATGCTTAGTGTGAAGAATTATCTTATCAGACAGAAAATAAGCAAATATCACCCTTATTTGAGGTATTTAATCGTACTTAGATTTCAGTTTTTGCAGTGTGATCTTGGAGCACTGAGGAGTGCTCTGATTGTCAGCTGGTGTGGACCGGCTGCCAATCAACGGCAGGTGAGGAGAAAACAGTGCTCCGCGGAACAAACAGGAAATTTAACAAAATAAGAGGACTGACGGGAAGTAAACACAAAAACAAGGAAAACCAACAGAAATTAAGTGACCGATCGTCACACTATTTTGAGTAAAATTAAGTTTGCTTGAAACTAGACTATCAACTGTTGCAAAGCTATGTCATCAACACTCACAAGTGTAAATTTATGTTTTTAAAGTAACACTTTCTTATTTCAAGCATGAAAAAAAAATCATGACTTTTGACACAATTGTGTCTCATAATTAAAATAGATAACAGGCGAATGGACTTTGCTGTTTTATTTTCAATGAAACAATAGAAAATACGTACTCAAGGTAGTACCGTTGGCACAGTACAGTAAACTGACAGTTAATATTTAAAAATTTAACATGTTTGAAATTTGAACAGAAAGAGTTCGTGCACATTCAGATGAATTCTTCAAAATTACAATTGAAAAAATGGTTGGCCTGGGGCCTGGCTGTATATATGCGCACTAATTGACTGAAAGAGCACGCATTTGGCGCGATGATGTCATGATATCGATGGAAAAAATGCATTTTTAGAGCATGATATTTACCTGAGCGACTAGGAGATTCTGAGAGTAACTAACCTTGTTGCTTTTCCATTAAGAACAATACATTAGTTTTTAGTATAAGTTTTCTGGTTTCAAGAAATGTAATGCTGAGCGCATATCATTATGTCAAGATAATGGCACTAGCATTTACTTAATTTAAGAATATTTTTCAACATATTGAACAAAAAGGTCTCATTTTGTATCTACCAAGAAAAGTGCACTTGTTATTATTGAGAATATGCTTATTTTAAAAAGGTAAATTGTTTTTATTTTTTATTAAATCAACACAAAAACACACAAGATACACTTTCCATCAGTGCATCAACCCCCCAAAGAAAACCCCTCCCTCCCCCATTCACACCCAGCCACACCCACTCACACAAAAAAGGGTTGTTTCTTTCTGCTACCAAAATGCTGGTTCCCACAACATATATAACACAGTCTGCAAGGGACACAGTCCCTGACACACACATGATTGTGTGTGTCGCCGGTCCACTAACACTATCATTAATTACTATTTTTTATGTAATTGTTTTATATGATTATACTTTCTTTTTTATCCCAAAAAATGTCATTGTTTTCCTTTTTTTTTTAAATCTCATTTTATTTTATTAAAAAAAAATAAAAAATTAAAAAATAACCTTATCTTCATCAGACCAGGTTGTTAATGGAATTAGACTTGTCTAAAAGGTTTTTAAAACCAGGTCCAGTCCAGACAATGTCAAAGTGGGCTCAGCAACACACACCCTCATCCATGTACAACAACAAAAATTAGGGAAACAACAGATTGCATATAAGTTATAAACAAAATTAAATTTTTATAAAAAGCATTTGTGTATAGTCCATATTATGTCCATGTCAGATTCAACACACACCTTCATTTTGTACACTCAAAAATAGGGAACACAACAACAGATAGCATATATGTTGCTGTTGTTGCATATCTATAAACATTATTACATTTTCATAATAAGCCTTAAAGGATTTCCAATCTTTTTTCATGTTTTTTGGCATCATTATCGTAGTCAATCATGTATCTTTCTAAAGTTAAAAAATACTGAATAAATGTTTTAAAGAAAGTAATGCTAAGTGAATATCTATTTTTGGCCTTAAAAATAAACCTTTTACCAAGTACTATAATTAAATTGACTAAGTCATGCTTGTCAATAAACTCTCCTAAAATAACAGAAACTATATCAAGCTTCATAAACAAACCAATCCTTGAACACGTTTTTTCAACTTCCACCCAAAAAGAAGACACAATATGACAATACCAAAACAAATGCAGGGTGGATTCAGATTCCTGACAGCAAAAGCGGCAATCATCTGACTCAGTCATATTCCATAGTTTTAACATTTTCCCCGTGGGTAAGAAGTTATAAATAATTTTAATTTGAAAATAACGGTTTTGCACATCGATAGTAGTTTTGTAGACTAGTTTGAATATGGCATCCCCCGGCAACGGGCAGTCAAAAAAGTCCTCCCATTTTCCATGTGTGTTATATGGGACAGCCTTCAAAGATTTCTTTATTAAATAAAAATTATATATATTTTTTATTAATTTTAGTTCCTTTTTGCCAACTAGAATTTCTTATTAGAGGTTTACAAACTACTAATTTAGTCGTTCCATAATTAATTATTTGTTTCCATCTTTTCCTAATTACTCCAGTTAGTTGATTAAAAGAAAAGCTTGAACAAGCATCACCATACATAGTTCTAAATTCATCATACTTCATAATTTTACCATTCTCATTGATCATATCATTGACAAAAATTATTCCTCTTTCAAACATATTTTTCCAAAAGAAAGGCTTTCCATCTATTAAAATATTAGAGTTCATCCATATTATCTGCTGCAAAATATCATCTCTTTTTTTGGCACATGAAATTGAAAACACCACCATGAGTGGATTGTTTCCTTTATGAACCCCTCCATGTTTCCCAGCAGACTCTCTACATAAGAAAAATGGGAGGGGATCACTTGTAAAAAAGGATACAATTTTCTTTGATACATTACATGTTTTCTGTCCAACAGGACACTTGTGTACCACTCAGTATTTAAGTACATCTTTGGAACAATTGATGCTTTTAAAGAGAGACACATAGCTTCGAGGTTGAGAAGTTTTAGGCCCCCATATTCATACTTATTGTACAAAACCTTTCTTTTAATCTTTTCTGGTTTGCCGTCCCAGACAAAATCAAAGACCCTCCGTTCATAAACCTTAAAGAAGTTTTGTGATGGAGCTGGTAATGACAAAAGCAAAAAAATAAACTGAGGAATAATTAACGAGTTGACAATAGATATTTTACCATTTAAGGTTAAGGATTTCCCTTTCCATAGTTGCATAATTTTGTCCAGCTTTCTTAGTCGATTATCATAATTTACTGAGCATAGATCTTCCAGATTCTCTGGTACAACAACACCAAGTATGTTAACAGGTCCATCCGTCCACAAAACAGGCACTTTGCATTCCATTCGGAAGGATGTTCCCTTTAGATTTCCGATCCTTAAAATTTTACATTTATCATAATTAAGCTTAAGCCCAGATTGCTGTGAAAATATAACCAAAAGATCAAGGAGGTTCCGCAAACAATGAGGATTGGGGCTGATAAAGAAGCTTGTATCGTCTGCATACATTGTTATTTTACTTTCAATATTATTATTGCTGAGCCCTTCAATATTTCGATTCAATCTAACTTTAATCGCTAATATTTCCATAGCAATAATAAATAGGTATGGAGACAAAGGGCACCCTTGTTTTAGACCTCTTAATAGAGGTATTGTCCCAGAGATGTATCCGTTATTGATAATTTTACAGTTAGTTTTATTATATAGTGTCTTGATCCAATGTAATAGAGAGTTGCCAAAATGGAAAAAAACTAAGTTTTTACAAATAAAATCTAAGCTAATTTTGTCAAAAGCCTTCTCCAGGTCGGCTACAAAAATTAAGCCTCTTTTATTCTCCATATTATAATTTTCAGTAATTTCTAATAACTGTCCAATATTATTTCCTATGTTTCTTCCTTGTAGGAAACCTGATTGATCTTGGTGAATAATATTTGACAAAACAGACTTAAGTCGTGTAGCCAAACATTTTGCCAGTATTTTAGCATCATAACACTGAAGTGTTATTGGTCTCCAATTTTTAAGATACACTGGGTCTTTATACTGACCATTTATTTCCTGTTTCAACAATAAAGAAATAATACCTTCTGTTTGAGTGTTAGACAAAGAACCTATTTTATATGAGTAATTAAAACTAGAAAGCAATGGTTTCTTAATCTCTTCATAAAATACTTAATAAACCTCAATAGGTATTCCATCTAATCCTGGGGTTTTCCCTGGATGAAAAGATTTAACAGCTTCCACAAGTTCTTCCTCTCCAATGAGGCCTTCACATAAAAGGCTTTCCTCAGAATTCAATTTTCTTTCATAATTTTCTGGAAAAAAAATTGTAGTTTTAGGAGGAATTACCGGATTAGAAAAAATATTTTAAAAGTAATTTTCCATTTCTTTCAACAATGTGGTGTGCGTATTCAATACCTTTCCATTTGTTTTAATAAGCTTGGAAATGTTCTTTTTGGAACGATTTTTTGTTTGGATTTTTAAGAAGAATTTAGAACACTTCTCACCTTTTTTCATCCAGATTGCTCTGTTGCAGTCATAACTTTTCAATAATTTTTTTTCAACTAAGTCTGCTAACTCTTCTTGTTTGGCTGTAAAGGAATTTCGTTGCTCACTAGTTGGATTATCATTACCATCTATATTTTTTTGTAAGTCCTCAATTTCTTTCTTTAATTCCTGTTCTGTCATTTTAAATTGTTTTTTTTCCCATGAAGAGTACGCAATTGCGTATCCCCTAAAACAACATTTGAAGGCTTCCCAAACTGTTTGAGGGTTTGATGATCCTACATTGTTTTTAAAAAAGTCAGTAATAAATTGCTTTGTTTTTTCAATAAATTTATCATCCTGTAGGAGCATTTGATTAAACTTCCAATATCCGGGTCCACGTGTATTATCTTCAATTGAAATAGTTAATCCTATACAATTATGATCCGAACGCAATTTATCCATCCATCCATTTTCTACCGCTTATTCCCTTTTGGGGTCGCGGGGGGCGCTGGCGCCTATCTCAGCTACAATCGGGCGGGAGGCGGGGTACACCCTGGACAAGTCGCCACCTCATCGCAGGGCCAACACAGATAGACAGACAACATTCACACTCACATTCACACACTAGGGACAATTTAGTGTTGCCAATCAACCTATCCCCAGGTGCATGTCTTTGGAAGTGGGAGGAAGCCGGAGTACCCGGAGGGAACCCACGCATTCACGGGGAGAACATGCAAACTCCACACAGAAAGATCCCGAGCCTGGATTTGAACCCAGGACTGCAGGACCTTCATATTGTGAGGCAGACGCACTAACCCCTCTTCCACCGTGAAGCCCACGCAATTTAGCATCGATTGATATTGCAGTTACATCAATGTACCCAAAAGGTAACTTTTGGGTACATTGATGTTAGCAAATTTTACTTGTTTTGGAAAGTCTTAACAAGCCAAATTTTCTTGTTCTATTGGCAGATAATTATGCTTAGTTCAAATAAAATACCCCTAATTTTTGTATTTGTTTTTATTGTTTTAGAACACTGACTTTTTGCAGTGTTTAACATGACATAAAATGCACAAACATCAACAATGATATTCCACAGACCAGGGGGCCCTAACCTTTTTGACTCGGGGGTTGCATTGGGTTAAAAATTAGGCCGGGGGTCGGGCTGTCTGTGTGTGTGTGTGTATGTATGTATGTATATATATGAGTTGTACTTGTATAGCGCTTTTCTACCTTCAAGGTACTCAAAGCGCTATATATATATATATATATATATATATATATATATATATATATATATATATATATATATATATATATATATATACACATACACTTGTAAAGAACATAATGTCATGGCTGTCTTGAGTTTCCAATACTTTCTAAAACTCTTTATGTCTTTCTGATAGAGTGATTGGAGCACATACTTGTTTGTCACAAAAAACATTCATGAAGTTTGGTTCTTTTATGAATTTATTATGGGTCTACTGAAAATGTGACCAAACCTGCTGGGTCAAAAGTATACATACAGCAATGTTAATATTTGGTTACATGTCCCTTGGCAAGTTTCACTGTAATAAGGCGCTTTTGGTTGACATCCAAAAGCTTCTGGTTGAATTTTTGACCACTCCTCTAGACAAAATTGGTGCAGTTCAGCTAAATCTGTTGTTTTTCTGACATGGACTTGTTTTTTCAGCATGGTCCACATGTTTAAGTCAGGACTTTGGGAGGGCCATTCTAAAACCTTAATTATAGTCTGATTTAGCCATTCCTTGACCACTTATGACTTGTATTTTGGGTCATTGTCCTAATGGAACACCCAACTGCACCCAAGACCCAACCTCCGGGCTGATGATTTTAGGTTGTCCTGAAGAATTTGGAGGTAATCCTGCTTTTTAATTGTCCCATTTAAAGCACCAGTTCTATCGGCAGTAAAACAGGCCCAGAGCATAATACTACCATCACCATACTTGACGGCAGGTGTGGTGTTCCTGGGATTAAAGGCCTCACCTTTTCTACTCCAAAAATATTGCTGGGTGTTGTGGCCAAACAGCTCAATTTTTGCCAGCTGATCTGAACTTTACCGCTGCCGGGTATTTTTTCTATACTTTTATTGTACTATTTTGATAATGTGTTATTTTTTAAATTTTTGGCCAAAGTAAGACAATGAAAACAATCTGAAGTTGTCTTTATTTTGTTATTTTTAATGCCATAATTTTAATAGTCCGGCCTGCGTGTGCTAAAATGAGTTGGACACCCCTGATGTATAATATTACAGTATATGTAACAGTTGCAGCAACAAAAAAAAGGACAGCATAAAATAGACAGTAGATCCAGCAGAAAATAGAAATTATAAACAAAGGGAGGTAGCTAACATAGAAGTGGTCGGACAAATTAAAAAAAACAAAAACCTTGAGACTTCCCTCGGGCCGGATTTTGGACGCTGGTCGTAGTTTGGGAAACCCGGCCATAGACCGTACACCTATTTACATAATTTTTTTTGCCGTACCTCTAGACTAGTTCAACTAGTTCATCTCAATTTGTTCTAGATCAGGGTTCCGTGCGAGTTCTTCCACACCAAACAAGGCATAAAGCAGAGGCAGCCTTTATGGTCCTTGCTTTGTGCAAACAGACGGTCATGCTGGAAGAAGGGAAGAGCCTTCGCACAAAAGATGGATGCATGCAATTGCCCAACACGCCTTGTTAAAGTGAAGAATTAGGAGAAAAGGTGCCTATCTTAAACTCTGATCGGTCAAATAAATGGTTTGGTGGTGTTTTCTCATGCTGTGTCCTTATCCGGGTCTCCCCCGCCCATAAAATTGAAATAATGTGGCATAACCTATAGGCTCACTAAATGCTCAGTATAAACAATTGTACATAAAAACCTGTTTTCAAGCAGCATTTTAACATAATAAAAGTAATACAAAGTCAAATGACTTAACCTTTGAAGACAATAAGTGTTTACAGAGTGATACTGTCACTTTGTAGTGATCTATAGGTATTGCTGAAATAACAGCTTTTCTCCACTGCAGGACCTCTCCGTTAAGGCTGTCCTGATTGGATATTGATATCAGTCCGATGCCAGCAGACACAAGCGAAAACAGACGATACAGGTTTGCATAATCTCTGATACAAGCAGTCCTGCATCTGGTTTATATCTGAACGTCCTCCACTAAACAAACAAGGTTGGTCTTTTCTCGTATTTTAGTTAAAGGTCTACTGAAATGAGATTTTCTTATTTAAATGGGGATAGCAGGTCCATTCTATGTGTCATACTTGATCATTTCATGATATTGCCATAGTTTTGCTGAAAGGATTTAGTAGAGAACATCCACAATAAAGTTCGCAACTTTCGGTGCTAAGAGAAAAGCCCTGCCTCTACCGGAAGTCGCAGACGATGACGTCACATGTTGATGGCTCCTCACATATTCACATTGATTTTAATGGGAGCCTCCAACAAAAACAGCTAATCGGACCGAGAAAATGACAATTTCCCCATTAATTTGAGCGAGGATGAAAGATTCGTGTTTGAGGATATTGATAGCAACGGACTAGAAAAAAAAAGTTAAAAAAAAAAAAACACGATTGCATTGGGACGGATTCCGATGTTTTTAGACACATTTACTAGGATAATTCTGGGAAATCCCTTTATCTTTCTATTGTGTTGCTAGTGTTTTAGTGAGTTAAATATTACCTGATAGTCGGAAGTGTGTCTCCACGGGTGTCTTGACGCCAGTGTCTCAGGGGAGTCGACGGCAGGTGTGGACAACACAAGCTAAGCTTTTCTCTGGTAAGAACTGACTTTTTAACCACAATTTTCTCACCGAAACCTGCTGGTTGACATTTGGTAGGGATCCATGTTCGCTTGACCGCGCTCTGATCCATAGGAAAGTTTCACCTCCAGGAATTTTAAACCATGAATTACCATGTGTTTGTGTGGCTAAAGGCTAAAGCTTCCCAACTCCATCTTTCTACTGTGACTTCTCCAATATTAATTGAACAAATTGCAAAAGATTCAGCAACACAGATCTCAGAATTTCTGTGTAATTATGCGGTTAAAGCAGACGACTTTTAGCTCTGTGTGTGCAGCGCTCATACTTCCTAAAAACCTGTGACGTCCTGCGTGCACGTCATCATTACACAACGTTTCCAGGACAAAACTCCCGGGAAATTTAAAATTGTAATTTAGTAAACTAAAAAGGCCGTATTGGCATGTGTTGCAATGTTAATATTTCATCATTGATATATAAACTATCAGACTGCATGGTGGGTAGTAGTGGGTTTCAGTAGGCCTTTAAGCCATAGGGCTTCACGGTGGAAGAGGGGTTAGTGCGTCTGCCTCACAATACGAAGGTCCTGAGTAGTCTGGATTTTTCTGTGTGGAGTTTGCATGTTCTCCCCGTGAATGCGTGGGTTCCCTCCGGGTACTCCGGCTTCCTCCCACCTGCAAAGACATGCACCTGGGGATAGGTTGATTGGCAACACTAAATTGGCCCTAGTGTGTGAATGTTGTCTGTCTATCTGTGATGGCCCTGCCACGAGATGGCGAGTTGTCCAGGGTGTACACCGCCTTCCGCCCGATTGTAGCTGAGATAGGCGCCAGCGCCCCCCGTAACCCAATGGGAATAAGCGGTAGAAACTGGATGGATGGATAGTTAAGCCATGTACAAAATGAAATCCAGTAGGCTATCGGCTACTACGAGCTAGCAGCTACACAACAGCTAAGCATACAATAGCACACAAGCAAGACATACGTAATAATTGCCCTTAATTGAACGTTTTTGCAACCTAAAATACCAAATTTGCCATTAATAGCAAGTATCAAATACTTAGAGTTGCATGTTACTTACAGATACAAAGTGTCCAAGACAGGGTAACATTCCAAAGTTTCAGTAACGAATGTGTACGCATCTTTATTTAATGACTCATTGTGACCACAAGACGTTGCTTAAAAGAAAAGTGAAAAAGGAAATGTGGGGTTTTCAGCAGTGTAGCGGAACTAACAATAATCCACCGTCTTATAACAAGTGTCACTCTTGTTTTCAATGAGGGCCACATTGCAATTATTGCTGCCTTCAGAGAGCCGAATGCATGATTGGCAGATAAGGCTGATTGTGATATAAATGTAAAATCAATGTAGTAATCATAATTATATTATTACACAAATTCATTTATGCATTTGATTATATGAGTTAATACATAAAGATGGCTAACTTGCTTTGAAATCACACATGAAGGGGAAAAGCAGATATCTTTTGTTTACAAAGTTTAATACGGTAGACAATTGTAAGAGGTGCACCAAAAAATCAAATTTTTTATTTATTCCAGTTATAAATCTATTCATCATTTTCAGAAATCTATTGATTTATATAGTTAGTGTTGTTCATTAAATCAAAGGTAACACTTTATTATAAGCAATATAATAGAGATGTCCGATAATGGCTTTTTTGCCGAAATCCGATATTCTCCAACTCTTAATTACCGATTCCGATATCAACCGATACCGATATATACAGTCGTGGAATTAACACATTATTATGCCTAATTTTGTTGTGTTTCCTCGCTGGATGCATTAAACAATGTAACAAGGTTTTCCAAAATAAATCAACTCAAGTTATGGAAAAAAATGCCAACATGGCACTGCCATATTCATTTTTGAAGTCACAAAGTGCATTATTTTTTTTAACACGCCTTGAAACAGCAGCTTGGAATTCAGGTCATTCTCTCCCTGAGAGAGCATGAGGTGGGCAGGGTTGGGGAGTGGGGGGTTAGGCGGGGGGATAGTGGGGGTGTATATTGTAGCGTCCCGGAAGAGTTAGTGCTGCAAGGGATTCTGGGTATTTGTTCTGTTGTATTTATGTTGTGTTACGTTGCGGATGTTCTCCCGAAATGTGTTTGTCATTAGTGTTTGTTGTGGGTTCACAGTGTGGCACATATTTGTAACAGTGTTAAACTTGTTTATACGGCCATCCTCAGTGTTGACCAAGTATGCAGTGCATTCACTAGTGTGTGTGAAAAGCTGAAGGTATTATGTGACTGGGCAGGCACGCAAAGGTAGCGCCTTTATGGTTTAATGGCGCTCTGTACTTCTCCCTACGTCCGCGTACACAGCGGCGTTTTAAAAAGTCATACATTTTACTTTTTGAAACCGATGCCAATAATTTCCAATATTACGTTTTAAAGCATTTATCGGCCGATAATATTGGCAGTCTGATATTATCGGACATCCGTTGATATAAACATGGTCTGCGGTATTGTAATTAAACTTGTAATGTACAAACTTCGTTTCCATATGAGTTGGGAAATGGTGTTAGATGTAAATATAAACGGAATACAATGATTTGCAAATCATTGTCAACCCATATTCAGTTGAACATGCTACAAAGACAACATATTTGATGTTCAAACTGATAAACATTTTTTTTTTCTTCAAATAATTATTAACTTTAAAATGTGATGCCAGCAACACGTGACAAAGAAGTTGGGAAATGTGGCAATAAATACTGACAAAGTTGAGGGATGCTCATCAAACACTTATATGGAACATCTCACAGGTGTGCAGGCTAATTGGGAACAGTTGGATGCCATGATTGGGTATAAAAGCAGCTTCCATGAAATGCTAAGTAATTTACAAACAAGGATGGGGTGAGGGTCACCACTTTGTAAGCAAATTGCCGAAGAGTTTTAGAACAACATTTCTACGGTCCGTAAAATCATCAAAAGGTTCAGAGAATCTGGAGAAATCACTGCACGTAAGCGTTAATATTACGGAGTTTTGATCTCTCAGGTGGTACTGCATCAAAAACCGACATCAGTGTGTAAAGGATATCACCACATGGACTCAGTAACACTTCATAAAAACACTTTCAGTAACTACAGTTGCTCGCTACATCTGTAAGTGTAAGTTAAAACTCTGCTGTGCAAAGCCAAAACCATTTATCAACAACACCAAAGAACGCCGCTGGCTTCGCTGGGCCCGAGCTCACCTAAGAAGAACTGATGCAAAGTGGAAAAGTGTTCTGTGGTCTGATGAGTCCAAATTTCAAATTATATTTGGAAACAGAGGATGTGGTGTCCTTTTCAGAACAAAGAGGAAAATAACCATCTGGATTGTTCTAGGCGCAAAGTTCAAAAGCCAGCATCTGTGATGGTATGGGGGTGTATTAGTGCCCAAGGCATGGGTAACTTACACATCTGTGAAGGCACCATTAATGCTGAAAGGTCCATACAGGTTTTGGAGCAACATGTGTTGTCATCCAAGCGAAGTTATCGTGGACACCCCTGCTCATTTCAGCAAGACAAGTGTTACAACAGCATGGCTTTGTAAAAAAAAAAAGAGTGCGGGTACTTTCCTGGCCCGCCTGCAGTCCAGACCTGTCTCCCATCGAGAATGTGTGGCGCATTATGAAGCGTAAAATACGACAGTGGAGACCCCCGACTGTTGAACGACTGAAGCTCTACATAAAACAAGAATGGGAAAGAATTCCACTTTCAAAGCTTCAACCATTAGTTTCCTCAGTTCTCAAACGTTTATTGAGTGTTGTTAAAAGAAAAGGTGATGTAACACAGTGGTGAACATGCCCTTTCCCAACTACTTTGGCATGTGTTGCAGCCATGAAATTCTAAGGTAATTATTATTTGCAAAAAAAAATATAAAGTTTATGAGTTTGAACATGGGGTTCACGGTGGCAGAGGGGTTAGTGCGTCTGCCTCACAATACGAAGTTCCTGCAGGCCTGGGTTCAAATCCAGGCTCAGGATCTTTCTGTGTGGAGTTTGCATGTTCTCCCCGTGAATGCGTGGGTTCCCTCCGGGTACTCCGGCTTCCTCCCACTTCCAAAGACATGCACCTGGGGATAGGTTAATTGGCAACACTAAATTGGCCCTAGTGTGTGAATGTGAGTGTGAATGTTGTTTGACTATCTGTGTTGGCCCTGCGATGAGGTGGCGACTTGTCCAGGGTGTACCCTGCCTTCCGCCCGATTGTAGCTGAGATAGGCGCCAGGAAATGGATGGATGGATGGATGGAGTTTGAACATCAAATATCTTGTCTTTGTAGTGCATTCAATTGAATATGGGTTGAAAAGGATTTGCAAATCATTGTATTCCGTTCATATTTACATCCAACACAATTTCCCAACTCATATGGAAACGGGGTTTGTAAGACAGCTCGCCCCATCCTTGTTTGTGAATTACTTAGCATTTAATGGAAGCTGCTTTTATACCCAATCATGGCACCCACCTGTTCCCAATTAGCCTGTACACCTGTGGGATGTTCCAAAACAGTGTTTGAGGAAAATTTCTGAACTTTATCAGTATTTATTGCCACCTTTCCCAATTTCTTTGTCACGTGTTGTTGGCATCAAATTCTAAAGTTAATGATTTGCAAAAAAAAAAACGTTTTATCAGTTTGAACATTCAACTGAATATGGGTTGAAAATGATTTGCAAATCATTGTATTCCATTTATATTTACATTTAACACAATTTCCCAACTCATATGGTAATGGGGTTTGTATTACTGTAGCAGATGAGCAATGTCAAGTCAGGTATGATAATTTTCCTCAAAACGCAATTACATGAAGTTTCGGAACGATAATTTGTCATTTCCCATCAGGCAACACTGGGGTTGTTTGTTCAATAGCAGCTGTTTAAGTCAGGAGCATCCAAATTGCAACCAGAGGGCTATTTTTTTTTTTTTTGCAGTCTGCAGCACATTCTAAAAATACTGTTAAAGTAAACAAAAATCATATAAAAAGAGGAATAGAGCAAGCAGGTAAAATGTAATGAGAACAAATTCAAATGTTGATGCTAACAACACGAAGGTTGTGTTTTCCTTAGAAAAATCCATACAGTATATTGTATTGGTTTTGAAAATGAGCGTCCTTTAATTTTTCAGTGTGGCCCTTAAAGTTTTAAAACGCCCACATTTTCAGAGCAGAACAAATGTGTTTATTGGCAAGCTTCTCTGGTCATTGTTTTACACTGCTAACATGCTAACTTAAATTAGCACCTGATTGTTTATGTATGGGATATTTATTTATTTGAATTTCCCACGATGTAACTTGACCCTTTTTTCGAGTATGTTGCCAGAAATTTTTATCATTATCATTTAAATAAAGAAATGCAGTGCAACCTCAGAATACAAGTTCAATTTGTTCTGGGACACATATTGTAACTTGAAAAAAAATCCTTGCAAAACAACGTTGCTCATTGAAATGAATTGAAATCAATTTAATCCATGTTTGGGCCCCAGAAAACAACACCATTTTAACATGCAAAATGCTTTTTAAAAAGAAAAACAAACTTTTAGCTAAGAAGTACAGTAGTAATGTAGTAAACATGTAGAACATTTACCGTACCTTGGAGAGTGGACAGCGTCTCCTTCCAGCGGTTTCTCCGTCAAACACACCATCAGCAGCTTCTCCATAGTTTCATGGATCAATGTCCGCCGTTTAGATATTATTTGAACATCCTTGGCTGGCGTTAAGACTCATTCTGAAGTAGTATGATGCAGACTGATTGTACCCGACTTAAACAAGTTGAAAAACTTATTCAGGTGTTACCATTTAGTGGTAAATTGTACAGAATACGGACTGTACTGTGCAATCTACTAATAAAAGTTTCAATCAATCAATCAATCAATCAATCAATCAAAACTAGCTGCGATACGCTAAGGTCATGTTTTTGATGATATCATCCATCCTTCACACTCACATTCTTCCTTCCCATGGTTGTACTTTAAGTTTATTCAAAAAAATGCATTAATACAATATAATACATTCACATAGTTCCAGTTTCTCGTTACAACATGTCTGAACAGGAATAGGACGAAACAGAGTTTATTTAATTCTACACCCTTTTTCCATTTCATAGCATTTACTAACACATTAGGTATCTTCCTGTTCTCAATTTGTGCGCAATTTAAATCCATGAATAATAAAAAATTAAAATGTTTGTCAGGATTATTTTTTGTACTTTGTATACACGTTGAGTTTGAACAGTTTTTTAAAACTGGATCATATCAGCATATTGTTTGATATATTTGCTTAATCCATTCCATCATTTAATTCCACATACTGATATACTAAATGTGTGCATACAAATGTTTTGAATTACATTTTTCTCAAAGGTTATATTTCTACTTGTTTGTTGAAAATAATTGTTGGATATTCTTGGGTAGCAAGTAGGGTTGTTCTGATAACAGTATTTTGGTACTTGTACCAAAAATGTATTTCGATACTTTGATACTTTTCTAAATAAAGGGGACCACCAAAAATATCACTATTGGCTTTATTCTAACAAAAAATCTCAGGGTACATTAAACATATGTTTCTTATTGCAGTTAAGTCCTTAAATAAAATAGTGAACATACTAGACAGCGTAAATTTTAGTAGTACGTAAACAAACAAAGGCTCCTAATTAGTCTGCTGACATATGCAGTAACATATTGTATATTTATCATTCTATTTTGTCAACATTATTAAGGACAAGTGGTAGAAAATGAATTATTAATCTACTTGTTCATTTCCTTTTAGTATCTGGTTATTTTTTTATTTTAAGATATTCTATCTAAACTTCTGTTAAAATTTAATAATCACTTATTCTTCTGTTGTTTGATACTTTACATTAGTTTTGGATGACACCACAAATTTGGGTATCAATCCGATACCAAGTAGTTACAGGATCATGCATTTGTCATATTCAAAGTCCTCATGTGTTCATGGACATATTTACTGAGTTTATAAACATAATATACATTTTTTTTTTTTAAACAAAAAAAGATTTTGGGATGCTAAAAGATATCGATGTGATCACAGTAGTATCAGCTAGATACGCTCCTGTACTAGGTATCATTACAGTGGATGTCAGGTGTACATTGTAGATCCACTAATGGCGTTTGTTTACATTTTGACACCGGTGAGCTACGGTGTGTAGTGAGGTATGTTTAGCTATTCCTTGTCCTGCAGGGATGATACTTGTAAGAAACTTACTTTATTTTTCGCCATCGAGGCGAGGATTAGTGATTTAAAAGTAGCTAAAACACTACTGACCTAGTACCTAGCTACTAGGAGTGTGGGAAAAAATCGATTTGAATATGAATCGCGATTCTCACGTTGTACGATTCAGAATCGATTCTCATTTTAAAAAAAATAGAATTTATTTTTATTTTTATTTTATTATCTTTTTTTTAATCAATCCAACAAACCAATACACAGCAATACCATAACAATGCAATCCAATTCCAAAACCAAACCTGACCCAGCAACACTCAGAACTGCAATAAACAGAGCAATTGAGAGGAGACACAAACACGACACAGAACAAACCAAAAGTAGTGAAACAAAAATTAATATTATCAACAACAGTATCAATATTAGTTATAATTTCAGCATAGTAGTGATTAAAAATCCCTCATTGATATTATCATTAGACATTTATAAAAAAAAAAAAAAAAAAAGGAACAATAGTGTCACAGCGGCTTACACTTGCATCACAACTCATAAGCTTGACAACACACTGTGTCCAATGTTTTCACAAAGATAAAATAAGTCATATTTTTGGTTCGTTTAATAGTTAAAACAAATTTACATTATTGCAATCAGTTGTTAAAACATTGTCCTTTACAATTATAAAAGCTTTTTTAAAAACAATATTCTACTCTGCTAGTATGTCAGCAGCAAGGGGTTGATCCTGCTGAAATCCTATGTATTGAATGAATATAGAATTATTTTGAATCGGAAAAATATCGTTTTTGAATCGAGAATCGCTTTGAATCGAAAAAAATGGATATATTACCGAATCGCGACCCCAAGAATCGATATCAAATCGAATCAAATCGTGGGACACCCAAAGATTCGCAGCCCAACTAGCTACCTAAACACTACTACCTCTAAAAATGACCGGTTAGACCAGTAATTTTTAGAGGCAGTATAGCACCAAATATGATTCATTAGTATCGCAGTTCTGTACTAGTACCGGTATACTGTACAACCCTAGTAGCAAGTTACAATTTGCTTTGTACATAATTGTATCCGTTAGAAAATGCACACACTTTTTCAATTTCAATAATTTTATTCAATAAATAAAGTGTTCTCTATATCCAACATTATGTATTATTCAATCTGATCTTTTTTGGAACACCGTTAGTGAATGAAGTGTACTTTTGTAGTTGTTTCCCCATATTTCTGCACAATAACTCAGATATAGCTAACTCAAGTGAGCACTAGACAAAACAGAGTGATTTTTGGTTCAGTACATCCATCCATCCATTTTCTACTGCTTGTCCCTTTTGGAGTCACGGGGGTGCTGGAGCCTATCTCAGGTGCATTCAGGTGGAAAGCGGGGTGCACCCTGGACAAGTCGCCACCTCATCGCAGGGCCAACACAGATAGACAGACAACATTCACACTCACATTCACACACTAGGGCCAATTTAGTGTTGCCAATCAACCTATCCCCAGGTGCATGTCTTTGGAGGTGGGAGGAAGCCTGAGTACCCGGAGGGAACCCACGCAGTCACGGGGAGAACATGCAAACTTCACACAGAAAGATTCCGAGCCCGGGATTGAACTCAGGATTACCCAGGACCTTCGTATTGTGAGGCACATAGCTTTATTTAGTTTTCCGTTTTATATTTTTACATGAGATTTGCAGTTCATTTTCTCATCTATTGTTACACCAAAAAAATGTGTTTTCTTTTACTCTTTTAATGTCTTTTTGCATTTGTGTTTGACTTTCTCTTCTACTTTTACTGATTTGTATATTATTTTTTAATATACATATAATTATGTATTTATGATCTTATTTTTGTTTTACAGACATTCAAAGAAACCAACTTTTTAATTTGTTCACCATCTGTGTGTTCTCTCCTGAACAAAACACTCTTATATTGTCCACGAATAATACTAATGTCAAAGTCGTTTGTAACTTTACATATGTTGTTTGTATAAAGATTGAACAATTTTGGTCCCAGTATTGATTCTTGGGGTATACCACAGGGTATATTTAGCTCTGTAGATGTGTGTGCTCCAGTGGTGTGCCGTCAGGGCCAGCTGGCTTAATAACATAACCAGAAATCATGATTAAAGATGAAAGTGATTTTTTATTTACTCTCCCTAAATATCTAAAAGTATTCATATTCTCATCATGTCATATTATGCTCCTTCCAGTGCTGTTGTTTTTGATTTTTAGAGTTTTTATCCAATTACAATTCAGCTAGCTTATGTTGCCATGCAGAACCAAATCTGCTCGAAGCCTTCAGAATCAACAATGCAGGCTTCTGTGCACTATAAATGAACAGACACAACATTTGACAGACAGTTGTGATAGCCAATCAGATCACGAGTAGTTGTTAGTAAGGCCTTCTAGATGGCCTAAGGCAGATATGTATTGTGATGTAATGAGCTAGGTCACACAATAACTCCATTACCCAGCATGCCACAGTAGTGACGCGCATGCGCAGTAGATGCGTTTATCAATGCCCGCAAGTGGATGTTTTCGATGAGCACCTTGTGGAGTAGACATTAAGAACTTAGTCAACACGCCTCATCTGCATCTTTTGTATTTAGACAAGACAACACATTTGCAAGGCCATTTTCAAGAAGGATGTACAATGAGAAACTACATCTGGGTTCGATAAATTGTGAGTTAAGATATTTTATTTACTTTTTTATGTTTAATATGTTTTTTTGCAATGTTAATTTTGACAGTGCATAATACCAGTTTTAATTTTTGATGCGGGTTTATTGATTTTTAAATGCGCCACAAGATAACCCGTTTTGTACACTGTTGGTGGTGATTCAATGCCCTGTGGTCATTAGGGGACATAAATGATGGTATTTTGAGAGGTAGTCATTGGACACAGGACATCACTGAAGGCATAGGTGGGAAATGTCCGGCCCGCTACTGGTGTACTCCTACCTTCACATATTGCTTCTTGTGGGTTAAGTAGCTTCTATACCAGTTAAAGGCCAACCCTCCGATGCCATATTGTTCTAATTTATTGAGTATAAAATATGATAAATTGTGTCAAATGTTTTACTTACATCCATAAATACTGCAGTTGCACATTGTTTACCATCTATTGCATTGGTAATTTCCTCTGTTATTTTGATTAAAGTCATCAATGTTGAGATGTTAGCTTTGTATCCGTATTGGTTCTTCGCATGTGTTCCACTTTTGTTTGTGAATCTGTCGATAAACAGTTTTTCAATATCTAAAAAAAATTGTGGAATTAAGGACACATGCCTCTAGTGTGCAAACTGGTCGGAAAAACAGTCATGTCCATCTCTAGCTATAAGCGAATGCCAGATATTTTCCGGTAGGCTCAAACGGGCTTCACTGTGACATTTGCTGCGCCAGCTAGCGGTGGGGAGGCTCATAATCTGAATTTCAGCTTGCAAACAGAAGCATCCACTTTAGCTGAGAGACAGCTTGTACCCCACACACGATTTGTAAGCCGAAGCACTCATAAGAGAGATACCACTGAGTTTACAAATTGAAAAGAAAGTTAAAATCATGGTTGTCATGGCATTTTTGGTATGGCAATCAAAAGCAATACTTTTGTTGTTGGCAATCATTTATATCAGGGGTAGGGAACCTATGGCTCTCGAGCCAGATGTGGCTCTTTTGATGACTGCATTGGCTCTCAGATAAATCTTAGCTGATATTGCTTAACACGATAAGTAATGAATAATTCCGCTGGTAATCACAGTGTCAAAAATTACGTTCAAAATATAAAACATTCTCATGCATTTTCATCCATCCATCCGGTTTCTACCGCACCTGTTCAAGAAGTCGCATTAATGGTAAAAAGTGTTTTATTTATTGTTGGTTAGCCTCAGAATAACAATGTTATTAAAAAGAATAAGAGACTTATTATACTGTAAAAATGTTGGTCTTAAAAATGCACGCATATAGTTGTATTCAGTGTTAAAAAAATAATAATTATATGGCTCTCACGGAAATACTTTTAAAAATATTTGGCTTGTATGGCTCTCTCAGCCAAAAAGGTTCCCGACCACTGATTTATATGCTCGCAGAACTCAAGTGTCATAGCATTTAGGTTGAACTCCAAGTTAAGTTGTTTTGTTTCAATGGGTCTTTCTTTCTTTCTGCATTTAACACTTCTTCATTGTGGTCTACATAACATTAAATGATGTGTTTTTTGTGTGTGAAAAATGTGCTTACATTTTGATGTACAGACCTATTTTCAAGTTAAATTTAAGAGGTGGCGTAATTAGATGCTTTGTGAGCAGAAATGTTTTGTAGTTTTTAGCTCTCTTGTTTTTACTGTGGACTATGGAATTGATGACCGCCACCAGCCATCTGTTTTGATTGACTTTCACCTAAAGATGTCCGATAATGGCTTTTTTGCCAATATCCCATTTTACGATATTGTCCAACTCTTAATTACCGATTCCAATATCAACCGATATTGATATATACAGTACATTATGCCTAATTTTGTTGTGATACCCCACTGGATGCATTAAACAATGTAACTTTACCATGAATTGATTAACGTGGACCCGACTTAAACAAGTTGAAAAACTTATTCGGGTGTTACCATTTAGTGGTCAATTGTACAGAACATGTAAGGTACTGTGCAATGTACTGATACAAGTTTCAATCAATCAATCATTTAAAAACAAGGTCTTTCAAAATCAGAGAACAACTTCAACTCCAGATATGGAAAAAAGTGCCAACATGGCACTGCCTTATTTATTATTAAGTCACAAAGTGCATTATTTTTTATTTTTTTTAAACATGCCTCAAAACAACAGCTACAGTTTAGAGTATACTAGATCATACTTGCCAACCTTGAAACATCCGAATTCAGGAGATGAGAAGGAGTGGGGGAGGATGAGGCTGGGTTGGATGTATATTGTAGTGTCCTGGAAGAGTTAGGGCTGCAAGGGGTTCGGGGTATTTGTTCTGTTGTGTTACGGTGCGGATGTTCTCCCAAAATGTGTTTGTCATTCTTGTTTGGTGTGGGTTCACAGTGTGGCGCATATCTGTAACAGTGTTAAAGTAGTTTTTACGGCCACCCTCAGTGTGACCTGTATGGCTGTTGATCAAGTATGTGTTGCATTCACTTATGTGTGAGAAAAGCCGTAGATATTATGTGACTGGGCCGGCACGCAAAGGCAGTGCCTTTAAGGTTTAATGGCGCTCTGTACTTCTTCCTACGTCTGTGTACACAGCAGCGTTTTAAAAAGTAATACATTTTACTTTTTGAAACCGATAATTTCCAATATTACATTTTAAAGCCGATATTATCGGACATTTCTACTTTCACCACAACATGACGTACCAAATGATACGGCATGACCGGTTCATTGTGGTTTGTTGTCAACACTCAGGAAGGAGGCTAAGATGAGAGCAGACGAGAGAGAGGATCGAAGGCCAGCTGACGTACAGGTCCGGAACTATTGAAGCTGGCTACGGTTAAACTTTCTATCGAGTCCGTATCTTTGCAATGCTAGATCTTAGACGTACAGATATACAGCTGAATACATGGCTGTACCAAGTCTGAGTCTGCATTTTATTTTAAAAAAAAACTTCAATCTCTTCTGGCTAAGAGAAGATCTGCTTCAAGTGAAAGACCCAAACCTGAACAGAGGTGGGGTGAGAGGACTGACAGATAACCTCCTCCCCGTCCTAAGGCATCAGATTAGGCTTGGACCGGATCCTGTGCTGCCACAGAGGGGAGCGGAAGAACTCCTCCTCCTCATCCGCTGCAATCTGGGAAACCAGCAATGGATTCAGCCACAGCAACCACAGCACCTCCAGAATCCCAATCCAGAGTTGCTTCACTGTTGTTCTTTTCTCCACTGTCAACCATGAGCTTTCCTGAGTTTGAACATCAAATATCTTGTCTTTGTAATGCATTCAATTGAATATGGGTTGAAAAGGATTTGCAAATCATTGTATTCCGTTTATATTTACATCTAACACAATTTCCCGACTCATATGGAAACAGGGTTTGTAGATGAAGAATGACTCATAATCCTCGCAAAGAAAAGGGGGTGGGACCAAGCGTCTTTTTGTATCGTTCTTGCCATTTCAGGTCTAAAATGGCTGTCAAAGTGTACTGACATGTCGGAATATGTCCGTGTCTTTCTCCTTTCCCGGTGTGAGGCAGGGTTTATGATCGACAAAGTTTTGACGAGCAAGGAAGCAGTTTACCATTCAATGACGTCAACAAGCTGGTGACGACGGTGACGCTATTAATAGTTTTTCTGCGTTAGGGCTTATAATAACAATATCACTAATATTTGGTTGGTATTCAAGTTTTTTATTGGGTTTTATGGGCCGAATAGAGGACCTTTCATTGGCTCTGTTGTAAGCAAACTTTTCTTTACGTTTATTTACGAGTTAGAATGCATTAAAAATACATCTGTAGTCATGGCTTTCATAATGATTTAGAACCATAGGCAAAATTCCCAGAAAAGTGCAGTTGCCCTTTAAGATAGAGGCAACACTTCTGTGTTTGGACAGCACGTGCTGCTTATAAGTGATTGTATACAAATGTGGATTGTTACATTCATGTCTTGATTGTCAAATATGTTGTCGATAATGTAATCTGTGACATTTCTACCCATATAAATGCTTTTGATATTCTGTACATTTTGTGATGTAGGTAACGACTGCATGGGGAACATTTTTGGGGCACACATAAATATGCTGATGTAATATTTACACCCTTTTAAAGTCATATGTGATTAATGAATTGAGTCAAAATTCACAAGTTTTGTTGTAGATGATGTTATATTTGTACAGAATAAACTGCATGTCGAAACGCCAGTTGAAGAAAATGAGTAAATGACATTAATAACATCTTGTAATATGTTGATATTATTCATTTCATAGATTAAAAAATAACACGATGGGAGGATTTTCAACTCTGCCAGACTAATTTCCACATCTTTTACTGATGAACATTATCACATCATTTATTCAGAAAGTATAAATAACGAAAAATTAAAATAGAACGCTATTAACCGCGACATGTAAGTGTAAAAAATCAACATTATGATTTGTACATTTTCAGAATGTGCTTTGTCTATTTTTAACAAAAAACAATTTGAAGTTTTTTTTTTTTTTTTTTTAAAGTTATCACGCTTTGATTTTACTCGTCCAGCCCACTTGGTAATAGGTTTTCCTCCATGTGGCCTCTGAGCTAGATTGAGTTTGACACCCCTAATCAAAATAAACAGTCCACTTGCGATCAGTTCAATGCACTGAGTGTGAATAAAGTGTGAATGGTGGTTTGTCTTTATATGTGCCCTGTCATAGGGTATAGTTTGCTTAGTTGGGATAGGCTCCATTCAGTTCTGTGAGGATGGTTTTTAGGTCAACTCAAAATATTAAGATTTTTGTGGCTTTTCAATCCTGGCGGTTTCTCCTGTGGTGGTAGTATAGTAGGGTTGCGCGGTATAGACAATATACAATAACAATGATATGAATTTGGTTTATGATAGAGCTGTTAATACAATCGTTATATCCTGATACTGCATGTTGATGACGCAATCTAGCTGTGTCCGGCAAATTTGAAAGCGACATGCAAAAAAATGCTAGCAGCTAACGTCCCTCCACAGTGCAAAGCCGCTGTTCTAAATCAGTAATCCTTGCCTCCAAGGCGGAAAATAGATTTAAATAATCTCATCACTGGAGGACGAGGAATAATTAACAACGACACACAGTAGGAGGATACAATGAGCCATTCTAATGGCTAAACTACAGCAACAAAAGTGGGCAGAGCGATACAGATATCGACAGTAAAGATACCAGGTATGGTGCCAGTATATGGTTGATACTAGAGTGGTTAGATCATTTTTTTTTTGTATCACACGATCTTTTGTCGTTTTTGGTATTGTTTACAAACTCAGGACTAAGTCCCTGGACACTGGCAGACTTTAAGAGCAGAAATAGAATGATTTAAAAAGGGAAATAATTTAAGTATTTAATTGGCACTGTTATAATCTGGGTTTTTGACAGATTATAGTTGTGATCAAAAATTTAACCCGCAGCACTGATATGACCAATACTGCCCCTATTAGTACTTGGTATTGGATCGATACCCAAATTTGTAGTATCTCCCAAAAATAATATAAAGTATCCAAACAACAGAAGAATTAGGTTTTATTAAATTTTAACAAAAGTATAGATAGAACCATGTTACAATAGAATATAACCAGATATTAAAGTTAAAGTTAAAAAGTTAAAGTACCACTGATAGTCACACACATGCGAGGTGTGGTGAAATTAACCTCTGCATTTGACCCATCGCCTTGTATCACCCCCTGGGCGGTGAGGGGAGCAGTGAGCAGCAGTGGTGGCCACGCCTGGGAATCATTTTTGGTGATTTAACTCCCAATTCCAAACCTTGATGCTGAGTGCCAAGCAGAGAGGTAATGGGTCCCATTTTTATAGCCCTTGGTCTGACTTGGCCGGGGTTTGAACTCATAAACTACCGATATCAGGGCGGACACTCTAACTTTGCCTGACGCCTCAATCATTGGTATGTGTTCATCTACACAACCATCCTGGGTATCACTCCATCTTATCTGTCTTGTCTTTTAACAAAGAAACAAGGAAGTCACAATCTTTCTTCAATTAATGTTCTGTAATTTGTCATCCCCAAAGTAAGAACTGAATTGGGCAAGAAAACATTTAGGTTTTCAGCACCGAAGGCTTTGAATAACCTACAATCCAATCTTCAACTTCAAACCCTTGTTACATTAAATGAGTTTAAAGCTTCTGTGAAAGGATTGCAGTCTACCTTGTCTGTATGCACATGTGTGATGTGGGCAAGTTTAACATTTTGTAAATTTGATGTTTTATGTGTTGTTTACTATTTTTAATGTAACCTTGCTGCTGCCCTCTTGGCCAGGTCTCCCTTGGAAAAGAGATGTTAGATTTCACCTGGTTGAATAAAGGTTAAATAAAACCACAAGGCCACTGAGCAACTCACCTCTCTATTAACAGATAATTAGAAAATAGATTATATTAATTTTTATTTGACAAAACAATACAACTGGAAAATATGCAATATATTACCGCTAAATTAAGAGTCTGTGTAAGCAGTTTTTGAAATGTTTCTTTTTTTCCCCACTTAAATTTTTTAGATGGAACAAATATACATGGACTTGATAAAAAAAATAATAATGAAAAATTAAGAAATACAATTGTATTTTGTTCAAAAATAAATAATCAAACAAATAATAATAATAAATACACAAAACAAAACACACATACATCAAATAAAATAATAACCATGAATCAAATGATACTATGATCATTTATATACCAAATAATATATAGTGATAGATGTTGTTATCGCAGAAGGCTGCAGTATATATCGCAATATAGATCTTACTTAGGCCGTATCGTCCATCCCCAGTTGGTAGCAGGACTAAAGCAAACATCAGCAACATCCGTCAAGCGATTGGCTGATAAAGCTCATTGAACCCAAGTACTGCAGGACGAAGGCTTTGACCTATGAACCTGATAAAGTCAGGGACCGCAGGAGCGTCCGACCACACAGCTTGATGCGATAAAAAAGCAGGTCGACCTGACGCCGCGCACGAGAGAGAGAGAGAGAGAAAGAGAGAGAGAGAGAGAAAGAGAGAGAGAGAGAGATGTATGAGTCATATGTGACAGTGGGGGTCATAACGTGCGGCGCGACATCATTTTACAGCTCGTGCTTGGGTCAGAGCAGACAGAAAGGACGTGCTCCTCATTTGTTACACACGCGGCGAATCCGCGGCGGGTTGCAGCTCAGTCAAGGGAAAAGACGAGAGAGGTGAGGGGAAGGTGAGGAACGTTCTCAAGTGCAAAGACCATAAATTTTACATCTTCCCCCGCGCGCATGCACGCCAGAGTGTGTGTGTGTGTGTGTGTGTGAGAGGCATCTTAAAGAAAGGGTAATGGAACAAGTGATGGAGAAGCGGACGCTGGCTGAGGTTGTGCCAGCAGGGAGGAAAATGAAGGCAGAGGAAATAAACAAGGACCAGGTAGGGGGAAGAGGTGATTTGGGCAGGAGGAGGCGGGATCATAAAAAACTCAGAAGATGTGTTCTGGCCTCTGGCTCTTTCATATCTTTTACATTTCTAATTAAAAGAGATAAAGAGTGAGGGAGTCATCAATCCCACAGTGATTTCCCAGTTAAGGTTTTAGAGGTGGCTGTAAACTAGGCAGCCCGGCATCATTGATTTTATAATTAGCTATCGTCACCCCACACTCAAGACGGAGGGAGTGTGCTTAAAGAGGAATTCAAAAGTGGGGGTGGGGGTCGGCGGCGGCGGGGGCCATCATGAGGAGCAGCGAGGCGCGAGGATGAAGATGATGATGAGGGGGAGGTCGGCCCTGAGGAGGTGGTGGTGACGAGACAGGGAGACCCCCCCCACACACACACACACCCTCATCCCCCATCCCTCCGCCTTGAAAGCAGACAATGATCCAGAAGGGAATGTGACGGTGACAAAAGAAATGGCACAGTTAATTGCCGGTGAAATGTCACGCCGCGATCCAAATATTGCCATGATCTTTGGCCAGAATAAGACACATAACACCCAATAATGGATACATAAACCATTTTATTATGCAAGAACCCTAGCCCAAAACCTGTTACATGGCTAAACGGAAAACGGCACACACTCACACAAAGAGGAATATTCCAAAACAAACCATAACTAACCGCAGCTTTATTGCAATGTGATGGGAAAAAAAAGACCTAAAATGCCCTATTACAACCACAAACAAGGACCAGGGCGGGTACGTGTAGTGTTCTTGGAAAAAAACATTTCCAACATGAAGGGTGAAAACCAGGAAAAACACACTGAAAATGAGGAATTGGCCTATTAAACCTGATCAAACTCCCCAGTTATGACAAATTCAATAATCCCACAGAAGCTGATTAAACATTAAAATCCATTTCTTTTGCACATCATTAATCCATGTTCCCTTCTAGCTTCAGCTCAATAAACCGGGAGTCTTCCCTTTCATTAAAACAAATGCTGTAAAGAGAAAATCTTACCAAAGTTAAAACAGGGTAAATAAAAAAAAATGGATATGCATAAACACAGCACAAAATGCAATAATAAGAATAAAATGATGAACATGTTAAGTAGCCATATTTAGGGATGAGCAAGTGATTACTTTGAAGGCTATTCAAATCAATGAATCGATTGTAATGCTGATCCTATGTGTCAATAAGTAGATTTATGCTTAGCATACCTGTCAACATTTGCATTTAACAAAATCATGCCTACTTTAATGGAACATAAATGGTAAATAAGAGAAATTCTGGTCTTCACGCCAGAATTTTCACCTGTGGTGTGCAAGTGTCTTATTTTACTAGTGTGCTTTTATTCTGAAGGCCTGATTTTGGTCGCTAAAGAATGTGTATACGACCATGGAGCTGTCTTTCCAGTACCAAAGAGGGTATACAGTATATATATATTTTTAAATTAAAGAGAAAATATTGGAAACAACTAAAGTAAGGGGCGGGGGGATAATACAGTCAGATATTTTCCGTAACTGTTATCATGCTGTACTCCTTGAGACAGCAACATTTAAAGAGAGAGAAAGGACAACTAAACAACAGGTGCCATGTTGGGGACCCAGGACGTGCGTGACTTTGCACGGAAGCATGCTGTGTCAAATACGATGTAGAAATTGCGGTCGTTCTGAAGTTAGGTTTCCTGAAGAAATAAACCATAATAATAAGTCTAAATATAGTTCTTAACATACTGTAGCTGATAAACTTACCATAAAACATACTTTCATTTTGTCATAGTGTAATTTTGGAGCAATTCTACATTCATGCAGTGTTTACCCGCTGGTGCAATGTACGCCAGAAAATACAGAACGACCCAAAAAATATATATATATATTACCCTCATTATATTATATTATAATATATATATATATATATATATTTATACATATATATCTATATATATATATATATATATATATATATATATATATATATATATATATATATATATATATATAAAAAAACATCAGTGACGTGCGGTGAACTAAACACCAGGTGAGGCATGCAAACTTTTTTTTCTTCTTTTTTTTTATACTTAAATTCATATGTGCAGCTCTAGTCATTGTTGAAGAGGGAGTTATTTGCTTTCATAAATACATCATCATAATGATATTATGATATCATAAATGGGTCCAAAAACTATTTGATAAAGTTGTTATTAAATAATTTTTGGTCCCATTTGCTTTGAACAAAATAAATAAAGTACCGTGAGTGTATATTGCCTTTCTGTATTTGTATCTGAAGCAGCAATAGCTATCATCCATGAAAACATACTTTGTATGATCGCATTCATTTTGTTTTAAAATTCAGTTTAGATAATTATTTCATCTTGGATACAGTATATAGTCCTCCATATAGGCAGAAACATTCATTTAATTCAATTTCATTCCAAGAAATTAAACAATATTTTGCATCCGACCAAAAACACCCACAAACGTTGGCTTACTCTAATAAAAAATTGCCATGTTTGTTATAAATACAGTTTAAAAAAAAAAAAGATAATAAAAAAAATCCTGGTTTCCGCAGGAGAGACCTGTGTCTGCCAGCTGGAGCGCCACCACTTCTCCCAGTGTGGCGAGTCACAGTACTGCTGAGGCATTGAACTGCAAGTTGACAATATATCGCCCCCTATCTTGAGGCAGAGGTACTTGCTGCCTCAAGACCTGTCTTTTCCACGTGGCAACAAGCATGCGCACCCTCGCATGCACGGCCAATACACACTGTGTGTAGCCGTGGAGGCACCGCCTGTAACTGCCTTACTTCTCATCTGCTGCATTGTTTTGATCGGGAAACATGGAATTTTCACGATTTTGACCATGAAAATTATCACAATATACAGAAATACACCAAAATCACATAGAAAGCATAAACCCCCCAAAAAAATATTAAACATTATTTTATTTTATTACTTCGTTTTGAAACATCTCATGGTTAAGGCACCTGGTGGCAGGTGAGGCACTGTCTCACTTGCCTCCCCTGACAGCACGTCACTGATACACTTATATATATACATACATATATACACATTCATATTAATATACATACATATACATACTGTATTTATACACACATATGTATATGTGTATATATATATATATATATATATATATATATATATATATATATATAATAAATGAATAATGGGTTGTACTTGTATAGCGCTTTTCTACCTTCAAGGTACTCAAAGCGCTTTGACACTACTTCCACATTTACCCATTCACACACACATTCACACACACTGATGGAGGGAGCTGCCATGCAAGGCGCCAACCAGCACCCATCAGGAGCAAGGGTGAAGTGTCTTGCTCAGGACACAACGGACGTGACGAGGTTGGTACTAGGTGGGATTTGAACCAGGGACCCTCGGGTTGCGCACAGCCACTCTCCCACTGCGCCACGTCGTCCCTAATATATATGTCTTGATTGGATTATCCAGAGAATAGTGCTCGATACCGTGGTAGAGCGCAATATGTAGGTGTGGGAAAAAGTAGTCTTGTGATTTTTCCCACACCTACATATATATATATGCTTAGTATTACCGCCTGGTCAAACTCGTGACGTCACGAGTGACACTTCCCCTGTCATCATTTTCAAAATGAAGGAGGCTGATTTCAATACCGGTAATCTGAAATCGCATAAAGGGAAGAAGATTAAGAGCTATTCAGTAGGATTTAAGGTCCAAGGTTACATCACACTCAAATTTTTATTGCATGCCTTTGGTAAGTGCCGGAGTGAGAAGAGGTTTTATAATAAGTAGCGCATGCTTACTTTTACCGCATGCCTTTGGTAAGCGCAGGAGTGAGAAGAGGTTTTAAATTAATTAGCGCCCCGGCGGCAATTCAAGGAAATACGGTATACAGTGTATTTATATATGTATATATATATATATATATATATATATATATATATACATATATATATATATATAGACAGTATACACATATACAGTCTATATATATATACACTGTGTATATATATATACATACATATATATATATACACTGTATATATATATATATACTGTCTATATATTTATGTATACACTGTATAAGTATATACTGTCATATACACATATATATATATATATATATATATATACATATATATATATATATATATATATATATATATATATATATATATATATATATATATATATATATATATATACTACGCAATTTTGATACGAAGGGCTTTATAAGAGTTGTAACATAACTATACATATCTGAAAGTGTAGTGATCAGTTTGAAATGCTGGTAAGACTTTTAGGGCTGACAGATTGTTATAAACAACTTGGCCGGTATAGCTCGGTTGGTAGAGCGGCCGTGTCAGCAACTTGAGGGTTGCAGGTTTGATTCCCGCTTCTGCCATCCTAGTCACTGCCGTTGTGTCCTTGGGCAAGACACTTTACCTACCTGCTCCCAGTGCCACCCACACTGGTTTAAAAATGTAACTTTGATATTGGGTTTCACTATGTAAAGCGCTTTGAGTCACTAGAGAAAAGCACTATATAAATATAATTCACTTCACTTCACACAATCTTTTTCTGAAAAATGTATATAGATGAACAAGATTTTTGGAATTAAATACATTTCTGTTAATATTTGAATTTGTTTACATATGAATCTTTCTATGAAGGCTTGAAACAGTTGGAGAAGCCCCATACTGCACAAGAGGGTATGTTTACATCTCAAAACACTCGTCACTTTAAATAGATGTCCGATGAGGAAGTGGAGCACATGCATAGCGCTAGCTCAAAGTGGGTACTCAACATGGCGCCATGTCGCTTTTGACCAAACATTTAAAAAATGGCCTGAAACCAGTTTGGCCATCATTCTCTAAAATATATAAGGATGGCTCTGATTGGGACTAATCACCAGTGCCTCCGCTGGTCACAGCTAAGTAGTACACTCCATTTTATCTCCATTATCAACATAATCAACAATCAATTCCACAAAATTGACTGAATTCTAAACAATCCATGTTTTACACCATATAAACTCTTCTCTTGTAAAAAATAGAGTGAAAATTTAGCAAACATACTCCTATGCAGTAAGGTTTCTCAGCTAATCATGTCAGCGTTATTTAAGTTGATCTGAATTTAGCTGAAATGCTGCCCAAACTGGAGTTAATTAGAAATAGAAAATCTACAAAAATCCATTCAGTATTCATGAAAAGATACAGATCTTTTTTAGGCAGAATCTTGCCTCAAGCCTCAGGGAACAGCACACTGACATCATGCCATGAATGTCAGCATCTATAAAGAGGATTTTCTTTCATAAGACGACTCTTTAATTATTCAGGCCCACATTTTGAGCGGCGTGAATGTGAATATAGATTCGGGGAGAAATGTATTAACATCTCCCCAAAAAATGTTCCAATTCAAAATCCAGCTGGTCTAAAAAACTAAGTTAGGAATAATAATATGAATACATAAAGTTTCTGTCAGATTCAATCTGCTCAACAAGCGTTCTATTGCAAAAAAAAACATCTATACGTTTTTACTGCATGCTCATCAAGTGTAAGAAACTGCATTTGAAATCTTAGTACGGGGGTAAATGGAGGTGCAAAATAACGTCACAGCAGTGCCTAGCTGCGAAATAGTAATTCTCGTACGATGCTGTATCAATGCTTTATGTTGTCGTGAATCGCATTCAAAGCTGCGATGGGGAGAATTTAATGCTTGCGATGAAGCTTCGCCATGATTTTCAGTGGGGCCCGGCCCCACACAAAACATCATAATTACGGTGCCTGTCATGACTCCTAATCACAAATGTCATAAAAACGACATAACATTCGCCATAAAGCTCTCGAGGTAGCAATGATTCAACACGAATCATTCGGCCATAGCTTGCGAACCAAAGCCTAAACGCTCGCTCTGTCCGAGTGGACCGGCATCTTATGTCCATCATAAACATGGAGTTGACTTTTTGAACAGAGCGACACTCCAGGAGGGAAAAGAAAACAATGGAGGTTGCATATCAACATGTAGTGGAAGCACACTAACCAAAAGGATCCCATCATCTCACGTGTGAGTCGTCCACTCTGCTGGTTACCATAGCGACGTGTCAGCCAGATCACTGGGACAAGGGGGGGGACACAGAAGGTGCAAAAGTGAGAAAAACACAGTGTGGTTGCAAAAGGTTAGACAGAGGGAGTGTCTGAGAAAGGAGAGCGAGGGCTTTAATGATGCTGAAAATTGGCCCGTGACGGCGCTACACCCCCGCAGGTAAATCATTGCTATGGCCTGCTGTCAACTTATCTGTCCCCTTGTCCTCCCATCGAGCCCCCAATCCCTCCCACCCCCCTTGCTTCAACTTCTTTTACGAGCACATATTCAAAACTTTCATCTTCCGGCCATACTTACCCTGTCACCATAAATAATTGCTGTCGTTTTGTCTGTGTGCATTAGTGAGCTCAGAATTCATTGTAGAAGTCATTTTTTTGTGCGAGGCCAGATGTGTGAGGTACAATTTAGTGGAGGCACTTAATTCCACCATTTTGGGATTCTTTATTCTTCTGCTTCGCTATATATCAATGAGAAATATGTTACTTTTTACTCGGCTGCGTCTCCCTGCTGGTTGGGTTCACTAATTACTTCGCAGAGTAAGGTTGTACACACAAATCATGCGGTGGGCTCATAAAGGGTGATGCATTGCTCATGTTTAAATCAGTCGCTGTGACAGTCGGCATATTTGTAGGCTTGTTCAAAAGAAATGTTCATTTTAATATAACGTCAATAATGCAAATCTAAATTCTCCCACTTTAAATCCTGAACTGTTCGTCTCACCTTGCAATGAAGCAAGCTTCTCTTGCTTAGGCAGTTTATGGTATATTTTCCATCTAAATAGTTGTATAAGTCGCCACTTTATATATTGATGTGAAAGCTGCTGACAAATTATGAAAAAAACAACAACTCAAAAGTTGTTGTAAATTTTTGATTCTGCTGTGCCAATCAAACGTTAAATGCCTAAAAGTGAAGACTATAACGCCATAATACACACTTATAAAGTTGCTGCGGTTGATATATTATATGTAATAATATGTTATATTATTTTGAGCGCCCACCTTATCTTTTTACCCTCATTTTGCTCTGATTCATTTATTTGTGTAAACTTGCGGAAAAATTAAAACATTGATGTTATTCTGTAGTCCCTTCATTTGATAATTTGTTAAGTGTTCTATGAAACCCTTTCCGGGTTGTTCTCTGCTGGATATTGACTTTAAACACAGGCAGTCTTCCTGTTACGACACACTTCCAATAAGTAATAATACTGTACAAAAAGAAAATGAGAACTAATAGGAGGAAAAAATTGTTTTTTTTCGTTAATATTTTAATTCTAATCTCCGAAGCGTGAAGTAGACTATTCTGGTGGCAGTGCATCAAAAAAAAGAAACTTGGTGCATAGTTGGTGTGAGCCTCTGGACTGTGCTACCATCATCAATAATAAGGATATCTATGCCTATGAAATGTACCGTAAAAACTAAGCAGCATTAGTGGTCTCATTATTGACACTTCTTCTGTCATATTATAGCACGCCTTGTATTGATTTTGTTGGCATTTTCCTGTGTTTAGTGTCTTAGTTCTGATTTAGCGCTCTTATTTTGGTCATTCTTCCTGTTTTGTTTTTGTGTTTCTGCAAGCAGCTTCAGTCCCGCCTCAGAGCATCTTTATCTCACAGCTGTTTTAATTTTGTAAATACGCCTATTTAAGTTGAGCCTTTGTCGGGACTCTGTCGTGTATATTGATACATTGTAATCGCTTCTCCTGTTGCACGTTTTCACCCATGAGTGTTTGCTGTTTTCCACCATTCTGTTTTGTTTATAACTTGATCAGTTTAGTTTCATTTTGCATAGCCTATGCTTTGGTGCCCTTTCTAGAGGCACTCATCTTTTGTTTATTTAAGCCATTAAGTACCTTTTTAACTGCACACTGCCTCCTCTGCTTTCTGCATGTTGGGAACATGCCAAGTTATCGCCGCCATGTGAGCCGAGCATCACACGAAGGTCCCAACCAAGACTAAAAAGTGCTCCCGCAGTTCCCACCAAGGAAGTCACGAACGAAGAATATAAGAGCTTGTTTTGGGCATAAAGGGAGGCAGACGTTCAGTGGCACATCCCCGAGGTACAAGAGACAATGATGTGGGGGGGCAGATGGTGGTCTGGTCCCTCTTTATCAGGGGTGTCAAACGTACGACCTGAAAAGGTTTAATCCAGCCCGCAAGATCAGTTTGCTAAATATAAAAATGAGCTGCATTTTTTTAATGAAAGGGACTGCTGTTCTAAATGTGTTCACTGGATGTCGCAATAGCAATTCAAGTGTAACCTACGTCACACATGACACTGTTTAAAGATCATGTGTCAGCTGACACGTGATCTGGATTGGCTGCGCTACTCCAATCAGCGCAGGTGCAAGCAATCAGCTGCTCTTATTGTGGCTGCTAGTAGATAACAGCAGTATCAACGCAAAATACCTTCTTTCATTGTCAATTATCCACACAACTGATAAAATAACGAAATGGTAAGATGCAAAAACTAAAGTCAAAATGACCGTCATCTTTGTAGTTGGAATTCCATGCACCGCTTGCAATTGATACGATGCGCACGCCATGAACTCCATTGTAAAAATGTGTGTTTCTACATTTGCTGTGTTTTCTATTTTATTTCATACTTAAATCTAGTATGTTCACATTGGTTAAGTTTGTAGTTATATTACCTTGATTTCGACTATGGTGTCATTTTGGTAATTGTTCTTTAACAAACCACGTTTCCATATGAGTTGGGAAATTGTGTTAGATGTAAATATAAACGGAATACAACGATTTGTAAATAATTTTCAACCCATATTCAGTTTAATATGCTACAAAGACAACATATTTGATGTGCAAACTGATAAAACAATTTTTTTTTAAAATAATCATTAATATTAGAATTTGATGCCAGCAACACGTGAAAAAGAAGTTGGGAAAGGCGGCAATAAATACTGATAAGTTGAGGAATGCTCATCAAACACTTTTTTGGAACATCTCACAGGTGTGCAGGATATTTAGGAACAGGTGGGTGCCATGATTGGGTATAAAAACAGCTTCCCAAAAAATGCTCAGTCTTTCACAAGAAAGGATGGGGCGAGGGACACCCTTTTTTGCACAACTGCGTGTGCATAAGGTCAAACAGTTTAAGAACAACGTTTCTCAAAGTGCAATTGCAAGAAATTAATGCATATCAACATCTACGGTCCATAATATCATCAAAAGGTTCAGACAATTTGGAGAAATCACTCCACGTAAGCGGCATGGCCGGAAACCAACATTGAATGACCGTGACCTTCGATCCTTCAGACGGCACTGTCTTAAAAACCGACATCAATCTCTAAAGGATATCACCACATGAGCTCAGGAACACTTCAGAAAACCACTGTCACTAAATAAAGTTTTCGTCGCTACTAAGACAAACTTTAATGATCCACAAGGGAAATTGTTCATCTGTAAGCGCAAGTTAAAGCTCTACTATGCAAAGCGAAAGCCATTTATCAACAACATCCTGTAACGCCGCCGGCTTCTCTGGGGGCGAGATCATCTAAGATGGACTGATGCAAAGTGGAAAAGTGTTCTGTGGTCTGACGAGTCCACATTTCAAATTGTTTTTTGAAATATTCGACATGGTGTCATCCGGACCAAAGGGGAAGCGAACCATCCAGACTGTTGTCGATGCAGAGTCCAAAAGTCAGCATCTGTGATGGTACGGGGGTGCTTTAGTGCCCAAGGCATGGGTAACTTACATATCTGTGAAGGCACCATTAATGTTGAAAGGTACATACAGGTTTTGGAACAACATATGCTGCCATCTAAGCGCCGTCTTTTTCATGGACGCCCCTGCTTATTTCAGCAAAACAATGCCAAGCCACATTCAGCACGTGTTACAACAGCGTGGCTTCGTAAAAAAGAGTGCGGGTACTTTCCTGGCCCGCCTGCAGTCCAGACCTGTCTCCCATCGAAAATGTGTGGCGCTTTATGAAGCGTAAAATACGACAGTGGAGACTCCCGACTGTTGAACGACTGAAGCTTGACATAAAACAAGAATGAGAAAGAATTCCACTTTCAAAGCTTTAACAATTCGTTTCCTCAGTTCCCAAACGTTTATTGAGTGTTGTTAAAAGAAAAGGTGATGTAACACAGTGGTGAACATGCCCTTTCCCAACTACTTTGGCACGTGTTGCATCCATGAAATTCGAAGTTAATTTTTATTTGCAAAAAAAACCAATCAAGTTTATGAGTTTGAACATCAAATATCTAGTATTTGTAGTGCATTCAATTGAATATGGGTTGAAAAGGATTTGCAAATCATTGTATTCCGTTTATATGTACATCTAGCACAATTTCCCAATTCCTATGGAAATGGAGTTTGTATATATCATAATTGTAATATTTGAATGATGACAAATGTATGTGTGGCAGTATGCCGATTTCACCAATGCGGTGGTTTAAGGAAACACTCTTTATTTTTTCAAAACGTTTTTAATGAACTGCCAACATGAGAATTCAAAACAGAAAGTGTTTAAAGTATAATAGCTTTGTAAAAACACTGACATTAAGTTTAATTGTGTTCTTCATGGTGTTATTGAATATGCGCCAATTTTTTCCTCTGACTTTTCTACTAACTTGAAATGTCTTGCCAAGAGGATTATTTGTACTATGTACATTTTCAGAATGTGCTGGTTCTATTTTAAGACAAAGAAAACAATCTGAGGTTCCCTTTATTTTTAAGTTTTAATGCTATAATTTTACTCGTCCGCCCAACATTAGAATAGATTTTCGTCCATGCGGCCCCTGAGCTAAAATGAGTTTCACACCCTGCTATAAACTCTTTTTGGCCGAGTGCCAAGCCTGCGACACGCCTTGGATGACGTCGTGACGACGCAAAGCCCTCCTCTCCGACTATGGTTGAGTATGGCAACCCGAACGTCAACCTGGCAGAACTTTTCATGTCCTGGGCTGCGAGCCAGTGCAGTTCAGACTTAACGGAGCCAACCAAACCTGAATCACCGGCATCTTTTTTTGTTAAGTACATACTCCACATGTGTTCATTTATAATTTTGATGCCTTCAGTGACAATCTACAATGTAATTAAGTCATGAAAATAAAGAAAACGCATTGAAAGAGAAGTTGTGTCCAAACTTTTGGCCTGTATTGTATAGGCAAATATACATACAGTGGGGCAAAAAAGTATTTAGTCAGCCACCGATTGTGTAAGTTCTCCCACTTAAAATGATAACAGAGGTCTGTAATTTTCATCATAGGTACACTTCAACTGTGAGAGACAGAATGTGAAAAAAAATCCAGGAATTCACATTGTAGAATTTTAAATAATTTATTTGTAAATTAAGGTGGAAAATAAGTATCTGGTCAATAACAAAAATTCAACTCAATCCTTTGTAATATAACCTTTGTTGGCAAAAACAGAGGTCAAACGATTACGATAGGTCTTTACCAGGTTTGCACACACAGTAGCTGGTATTTTGGCCCATTCCTCTATGCAGATCTTCTCGAGAGCATTGATGTTTTGGGGCTGTCGTCTAGCAACACGGACTTTCAACTCCCTCCACAGATTTTCTATGGGGTTGAGGTTTGGAGACTGGCTAGGCCACTCCAGGACTTTCAAATGCTTCATACGGAGCCACTCCTTCGTTGCCCGGGCGGTGTGTTTGGGATCATTGTCATGCTGGAAGACCCAGCCACGTTTCATTTTCAAAGCTCTCACTGATGGAAGGAGGTTTTGGCTCAAAATCTCACGATACATGGCCCCATTCATTCTTTCCTTAACACGAATCAGTCGTCCTGTCCTCTTAGCAGAAAAACAGCCCCAAAGCATGATGTTTCCACCCCCATGCTTCACAGAAGGTATGGTGTTCTTGGGATGCAACTCAGTGTTCTTCTTCCTCCAAACACGACGAGTTGAGTTTATACCAAAAAGTTCTATTTTGGTTTCATCTGACCATATGACATTCTCTCAATCCTCTGCTGTATCACCCATGTGCTCTCTGGCAAACTTCAGACGGGCCTGGACAGGCACTGGCTTAAGCAGGGGACACGTCTGGCACTGCAGGATTTGATTCCTTGTCGTCGTAGTGTGTTACCGATGGTAACCTTTGTTACTTTGGTCCCAGCTCTTTGCAAGTCATTCTCCAGGTCCCGCCGTGTGGTTCTGGAATTTTTGCTCACCGTTATCATGATCATTTTGACCCCAGTGGATGAGCTCTTGTGTGGAGCCCCAGATTAAGGGAGAATATCAGTGGTCCTGTATGTCTTCCATTTTCTGATAAGTGCTCCCACAGTTGATTTTTTCACACCAAGCTGCTTGCCTATTGTAGATTCACTCTTCCCAGTCTGGTGCAAGTCTACAATTCTTTTCCTGGTGTCCTTGGACAGCTCTTTGGTCTTGGCCATAGTGGAGTTTGGAGTCTGACTGTTTGAGGCTGTGGACAGCTGTCTTTTATACAGATAACGAGTTCAAAGAGGTTCCATTAATACAGGTAACGAGTGGAGGACAGAAGAGCTTCTTAAAGAAGAAGTTACAGGGCTGTGAGAGCCAGAGATCTTCCTTGTTTGAAGTGACCAAATACTTATTTTCCACCATAATTTACAAATAAATTCTTTAAAATTCCTACAATGTGAATTCTTGGATTTTTTTTCACATTCTGTCTCTCACAGCTGAAGTGTACTTAAGATGAAAATTACAGACCTCTGTCACCATTTTAAGTGGGAGAACTTGCACAATCGGTGGCTGACTAAATACTTTTTTGCCCCACTGTATATTTATTTTATTATATATATAAATAAAACAAATAGTTGAATTTCCGACGGCACCTATCAATTCCACAGTAATAAAAACACAGTTGTTCTACTAACTGATAAAATAATGAAATGGTAGGATGCAAAAACTAAAGTCAAAATGACCGTCATCTTTGTAGTTGGAATTCCATGCACCGCTTGCTATTGGTACGATGCGCGCGCCATGAATCCATTGTAAAAATGTGTGTTTCTACATTTGTTGTGTTTTCTATTTTATTTCATACTTAAATCTAGTATGTTCACATTGGTTAAGTTTGTAGTTATATTATCTTGATTTCGACTATGATGTCATTTTGGTAATTGTTTTTTACAAACCCCGTTTCCATATGAGTTGGGAAATTGTGTTAGATGTAAATACAAACGGAATACAATGATTTGCAAATCATTTTCCACCCATATTCAGTTGAATATGCTACAAAGACAACATATTTGATGTTCAAACTGATAAACATTTTTTTTGCAAATAATCCCTTAACTTTAGAATTTGATGCCAGCAACACGAGACAAAGAAGTTGGGAAAGGTGGCAATAAATACTGATAAAGTTGTGGAATGCTCATCAAACACTTATTTGGTACATCCCACAGGTGTGCAGGCTATTTGGGAACAGGTGGGTGCCATGATTGGGTATAAAAACAGCTTCCCAAAAAATGCTCAGTCTTTCACAAGAAAGGATGGGGCGAGGGACACCCCTTTGTGCACAACTGCGTGTGCATAAGGTCAAACAGTTTAAGAACAACGTTTCTCAAAGTGCAATTGCAAGAAATTAATGCATATCAACATCTACGGTCCATAATATAATCAAAAGTTTCAGACAATTTGGAGAAATCACTCCACGTAAGCGGCATGGCCGGAAGCCTACATTGAATGACCGTGACCTTCGATCCCTCAGACGGCACTGTATGAAAAACCGACATCAATCTCTAAAGGATATCACTAAATAGGCTCAGGAACACTTCAGAAAACTACTCTCACTAAATACAGTTTGTCGCTCCATCTGTAAGTGCAAGTTAAAGCTCTACTATGCAAAGCGAAAGCCATTTATCAACAGCATCCAGAAACGCCACCGGCTTCTCTGGGCCCGAGATCATCTAAGATGGACTGATGCAAAGTGGAAAAGTGTTCTGTGGTCTGACGAGTCCACATTTCAGATTGTTTTTGGAAAACTTCGACATTGTGTCATCCGGACCAAAGGGGAAGCGAACCATCCAGACTGTTATCGACGCAAAGTTCAAAAGCCAGCATCTGTGATGATATGGGGGAGCATTAGTGCCCAAGGCATGGGTAACTTACACATCTGTGAAGGCACCATTAATGCTCAAAGGTACATACAAGATTTGGAACAACATATGCTGCAATCTAAGCGCCGTCTTATTTCAGCAGGACAATGCCAAGCCACAATCAGCACGTGTTACAACAGCGTGGCTTCCTAAACAAAAGTGTGTGTACTTTCCTGGCCCGCCTGCACTCCCCTCGAAAATGTGTGGCGCATTATGAATGGTAAATACGACAGCGGAGACCCCGCCCGGACTGTTGGAACGACTGAAGCTTGACATAAAACAAGAATGGTAAAGAATTCCACTTTCAAAGCTTCAACAATTAGTTTCCTCAGTTCCTAAACGTTTATTGAGTGCTGTTAAAAGAAAAGGTGATGTAACACAGTGGTGAACATGCCCTTTCCCAACTACTTTGGCACGTGTTGCAGCCATGAAATTCCAAGTCAATTATTATTTGCAAAAAAAAAAAAAAGTTTAGGAGTTTGAACATTATATATCTTGCCTTCGTATTGCATTCAATTGAATATGGGTTGATAAGGATTTGCAAATCATTGTATTCTGTTTTTATTTATCTCTAACACAATTTCCCAACTCATGGAAACAAGGTTTGTACATATACATGCATATATACATTCTCGGGCTGTCAAAACGATTAAAACATTTAGTCACGTTAATCGCATTTTGTTCATAGTTAACTCAAAATTAATCGCAGATAGGTATTATTTTTCTTCATTAATAAGTGTACCTTGGACATATAATTTTCAGAGGAGGTGGCTTAATATTGCTGCATGACAATGTTTTAACCTTCTTTATTAATAAAATATTATATTGAGCCTGCTAATCATTCTGTAATTGAGGAATGACAAGTGTTGAAAAAGGATTTACACAATATTTCAGCAAGCCAGAAAAATCTCAAATATATTAAAGTATGTCCACAGCGCGGACACACAGCCTCCACTCCAAACAACCCTGTGCGTATCTGGTCTTACTGTGTATGTTAGTATGGAGTTCATTTTCCCATGGTCTTTGAACACAGTTTGTCGGCGGAGAATGACCAAGTGTTGTGTGTCTATAGGAGTGAAACACGGAGGCAGACGTTTGTGCACAGAGGAAATACTTGCTGGAATTGGGCCTGATGTTGGCATAAAATTGGCCATACATTGTACAAGCTAAAAAGAGCGTCAGACTTTGTTTTCTTCTGGACGATACTATATTGCTTTATTTTGTTAGGTGTGGCGGCTAATATGAACCCCGTACATTAAGGAGAACCCTTAAACGTAGCACTTTTATTTTGAAGTCGGAAAAGTGTGTGATTAGTTTGAGAAAGTGTCTTGATATGTTTTGATGTCGGATCGACTATTTGCGATAAAAAAGTCTCCTTTTGAGATCCTGCCGACCGTCTTTCATTTCTGTTGAGCTTCTATGTCATTTTACTTACTAAACCAGTCACAGTAACAATCTAAATTTTATGTTACTACTGCACGTTAACCATAATCTGAACACGGAAGTGACGCACCACCCACATTTAGAACAACACGCGCAGCAGGCGTTTGCTGCAGGGATTTTGTCTCTTTTCATAGCAAAAATAGTTGTTTCTTGTCAGGAGAACAACTTCCCATGGCTTTAAACATGATATTTCCATAAGGTAGACTTTCCTTTGTCCATTCCTGCTCGCTTCTGGCTCCTCAGCAGCAAGTAAGCTGCAGATAAGTTCCCCCCGCTACGGCATGGCAGAAGGGTCAAAAAGGAACTGTTTGCGTTAGTCGGCCATTAGAAAAGTTTGGGCCGTTATTGAAATTTATAGTAACAGGTCAACTTTGACAGCCCTAATACATACATACAGTACATACGCATATATACATCCATACATATGCATATATATGCAGTGAGGTCCACAAGTATTTGCCCACCCTGAAATTCTGAAGTTCTCCCACTTAGAAATTAGGGAGAGGTCTGAAATGTTCATCATAGATGAAATGTTCATCATAGATGTATTTTTCCACAGACCAGAGACAAAATTGTAGAGCTCCACAAAGCTGGAAAAGGCTATGGGACAATTAGGAATCAGCTTGGTGAGAATAGATCAACTGTTGCAGCAATTGTTAGAAAATGGAAGAGGCTAAACGTGACTGCTAATCTACCTCGGACTGGGGCTCCATGTAAGATCTCTTCTTTCCTCGTGGAGCATCACTCATGATAGGAAAAGTGAGGAATCAGCCCAGAACTACACGGCAGGAGCTGGTGAATGACATGAATAGAGCTGGAACCACTGTTTTCAAAGATACAATCAGTATAGTGGGTTAAAATCATGCATCGCACTGAATGTTCCCCTGCTTAAGTCAGCTCATATCCAGGCCCGTCTGAAGTTTGCCTATGGCCATCTGGATGATCCAGAGGAGTCATGGGAGAAAGTCATGTGGTCAGATGAGACCAAAATAGAACGTTTTGGTATAAACTCCACTCATCGGGTTTGGACGAAAAAGAAGGATGAGTATCATCTCAAGAATACCATTCCTGCAGGGAAGCATTAGGGTGGAAGCATCATGCTTTGGGGATGCTTTTCAGCAAAGGGGACAAGACGACTGCACTGTATAAAGGAGAGGATGAACGGGGCCATGTATTGTGAGATTTTGGCCAAAAACCTCCTTCCCTCAGTCTGAGCATTGAAGATGGGTGGTGCCTGGGTCTTCCAACATGAAGCACACAGCCAGGATAACCAAGGAGTGGCTCCATACGAAGCATATTAGGTTCTGGAGTGGTCTAGCCAGTCTCCAGACCTAAATTCAATAGAAAATCTTTGGAGGGAGCTGAAACTTGGTGTTGCTCGGCGACAGCCCGAAACATGACAGATCTAGAGAAGATTTGTGTGGAGGAGTGGGCCAAAATCCCTTTTGCCGTGTGTGCAAACCTGCTGAAGAACTAAAGAAAACCTTTGACCTCTGTAATTGCATTCTGCACTAAATATTGACAATGATGATCTCATGTGTGCAAATACTTATGAACCCCAGTAACATAAAACTAAATCATTAAAAAAAAAAATCATACCATGTGATTTCCGGATTTTTCTTTTTAAATTATGTCTCAAACAGTGGAAATACATAGTTGATGAACATTTCACACCTCTCCCTAATTTCTAAGTAAGAGAACTTGCAAAATTGCAGGTTGTGCAAATACTTGTGGACCTCACTGTATACGTATGTATATATATATATATATATATATATATATATATATATATCATTACATTTGTTTCTAATATAAGTGATTTGGCCCATCCATCCATCTTCTTCCGCTTATCCGAGGTTGGGTCGCGGGGGCAGCAGCCTAAGCAGAGAAGCCCAGACTTCCATCTCCCTAGCCACTTCGTCAAGCTCCTCCCGGTGGATCCTGAGGCGTTCCCAGGCCAGCCGGGAGACATAGTCTTCCCCGTGGCCTCCTACCGGTTGGACGTGCCCTAAACACCTCCCTAGGGAGGCGTTCGGGTGGCATCCTGACCAGATGCCCGAACCACCTCATCTGGCTTTACTTTGAGCTCCTCCCGGATGACAAAGCTTCTCACCCTATCTCTAAGGGAGAGCCCCGCCAACCGGCGGAGGAAACTCATTTCGGCCGCTTGTACACGTGATCTTGTCCTTTCGGTCATGACCCAAAGCTCATGACCATAGGTGAGAATGGGAACGTAGATCGACCGGTAAATTGAGAGCTTTGCCTTCCAGCTCAGCTCCTTCTTCACCACAACTGATCGATACAACGTCCGCATTACTGAAGACGCCGCACCGATCCGCCTGTCGATCTTACGATCCACTCTTCCCTCACTCATGAATAAGACTCCGAGGTACTTAAACTCCTCCACTTGGGGCAGGGTCTCCTCCCCAACCTGGAAATGGCACTCCACCCTTTTCCCGGCGAGAACCATGGACTCGGACTTGGTGGTGCTGATTCTCATTCCGCTCGCTTTACACTCGGCTGCAAACCGATCCAGTGAGAGCTGAAGATCCCGACCAGATGAAGCCATCAGGACCACATCATCTGCAAAAAGCAGAGACCTAATCCCGCAGCCACCAAACCGGAACCCCTCAACGCCTTGACTGCGCCTCGAAATTCTGTCCATAAAAGTTATTAACAGAATCGGTGAAAAAGGGCAGCCTTGGCGGAGTCCAACCCTCACTGGAAACAAATCCGACTTACTGCCGGCAATGCGGACCAAGCTCTGACACTGATCGTACAGGGACCGAACCGCCACAATCAGACAGTATAATACCCCATACTCTCTGAGCACTCCCCACAGGACTTCCCGGGGGACACGGTCGAATGCCTTCTCCAAGTCCATAAAACACATGTAGACTGGTTGGGCAAACTCCCATGCACCCTCAAGGACCCTGCCCAGAGTATAGAACTGGTCCACAATTCCACGACCAGGACGAAAACCACACTGTTCCTCCTGAATCCGAGGTTCGACTATCCGGCGTAGCCTCCTCTCCAGTACACCTGAATAGACCTTACCGGGAAGGCTGTGGAGTGTGATCCCACAATAGTTGGAACACACCCTCAGGTCCCCCTTCTTAAAGAGAGGGACCACCACGCCTGTCTGCCAATCCAGAGGTACCGCCCCCGATGTCCACGCGATGCTGCAGAGTCTTGTCAGCCGAGACAGCCCCACAGCATCCAGAGCCCTAAGGAACTACGGGCGAATCTCATCCACCCCTGGGGCCTTGCCACCGAGGAGCTTTTTAACTACCTCGGCAACCTCAGCCCCAAAAATAGGAGAGTCCACCACAGATTCCCCAGGCACTGCTTCCTAATAGGAAGACGTGTTGGTGGGATTGAGGAGGTCTTCGAAGTATTCCTTCCACCGATCCACAACATCCGCAGTCGAGGTCAGCAGAACACCATCCGCACCATACACGGTGTCGACAGTGCACCGCTTCCCCTTCCTGAGGCGGCGGATGGTGGTCCAGAAAAGCTTCGAAGCCGTCCGGAAGTCGTTTTCCATGGCTTCCCCGAACTCCTCAGATGTCCGAGTTTTTGCCTCCGCGACCGCTGAAGCTGCACACCGCTTGGCCTGTCGGTACCTGTCCATTGCCTCCGGAGTCCTATGAGCCAAAAGAACCCGATAGGACTCCTTCTTCAGCTTGACGGCATCCCTCACCGCTGGTGTCCACCAACGGGTTCTTGGATTACCGCCCCGACAGGCACCAACTACCTTGCGGCCACAGCTCCAATCAGCCGCCTCGACAATAGAGGTGCGGAACAAGGTCCACTCGGACTCAATGTCCAGCACCTCCCTTGTGATATGTTCAAAGTTCTTCCGGAGGTGGGAATTGAAACTCTCTCTGAGAGGAGACTCTGCCAGACGTTCCCAACAAACCCTCACAATGCGTTTGGGCCTGCCAGGTCTGTCCGGCATAATTACCCCACCATCGCAGCCAACTCATCACCAGGTGGTGACCGGTAGAAAGCTCCGCCCCTCTCTTCACCCGAGTGTCCAAAACATGAGGCCGCAAATCCGATGACACAACTACAAAGTCGATCATGGAACTGCAGCCTAGGGTGTCCTGATGCCAAGTGCACACATGGACACCCTTATGTTTGAACATGGTGTTTGTTATGGACAATCTGTGACGAGCACTAAAGTCTAATAACAAAAAACCACTAGGGTTCAGATCCGGGCGGCCATTCTTCCCAATCACGCCTCTCTAGGTTTCACTTTCGTTGCCAACATGAGCGTTGAAGTCCCCCAGTAGGACAAGGGAATCACCCGGGGGAGCACTTTCCAGTACCAGAGTGTACCCAAAAAGGGTGGGTACTCTGAACTACTGTTTGGTGCGTAAGGACAAACAACAGTCAGGACCCGTTCCCCACACTGGAGGCGGATCGTGCCCCAACTCCGGGCTTGGCTCCAGAGCGGGGCCCCGGTGACCCGCGTCCGGGCGAGGGAAATCTGGGTCCTCGATTTTCCTTCTTCATAGAGGTCTTCAATTTCTAAGCTCAGCTTATAAAATGTAATAATCACTTATTATTCTCTTGCTTTACATTAGTTTTGGGTGATACCACAAATTTGGGTATCAATCCGATACAAAGTCATTATAGGATCATACGTTGGTCATATCAGATGTCCTCATGTGTCCAGGGACATAATTCCTGAGTTTATAAACATAAAAAAAATGAAAGAAGATGTGATGCCAAAAAATATCAACATAATCATAGTAGTGTTGACTAGACACGCTCCTGTGTTTGTTATCATTAGAATGGATGTCAGGTGTAGATCCACCAATGTCGTTTGTTTACATTCTGACGCCGGTGAGATACAGTGTGTACTGAAGCATGTTTAACTATTCCTCGTCCTCCAGTGATACTGGTACTTCTAAGAAATGTACTTTATTTTTCGCCATGGAGGTGAGGTTTAGTGATTTAGAAGAAGCTGCAAGACTGCAGACTGCGGATAAACTTTATCCGCTAGCTAGCTAGCCTTGTCTTAAAGCACCTCCTTCCGTGGGCGTCTCAGTGTTATAACCAATGTTACCTCTAATTGTTCATGTGGGAGCCAATGCAAAAACTCCCTGAGCATTCAGTGGAGCACATGTGAAATCATCAGACATGGACAATATGGCCACACCAGCAGCACACCTGTCACCGAGCTGACTTAATAATAAGTTTAATGTTTTGTTTTAATAATCAAATGACAGCAGTAATTTTCATTACATTTTTTTCAGATCCAAGAGATTTTGCGCACCTAAATGAATATAAAAAAGACAATCTTGTTTTTCATGATCTGTGTGCTATGATGTTTTATGTCCAACTTTGGAAATAATGTTGTCCAGCTTTGGAAAAAATTTGTACCCCTTTCAGAAATCACATTTAGTTCCGCTTAATGCCATATTTCCTTGAATTGCCGCCGGGCATATAGTATCCGCCTGCCTTGAATTACTGCCGGGTCAAACTCGCTTCGCAAGATAATTAGCGCATGCTTAGTATTACCGCCGGGTCAGTGAAACTTCCCCTGTCATCATTTTCAAAATGGAGGAGGCTGATTTCAATACCGGTAATTTGAAATTGCACAAAGGGAAGAAGATTAAGAGCTATTCAGTAGGATTTAAGGACCAAGCTATTGAATACCAGTATGCTAAAAAGAACAGTAAGCAGCTATGTTTTATTAATATACCTATGGAGCCGACGGTCCAACAGACAGGCAGGGCACGCTGGAGCCCGGCCCAAGATGGCGGCGAGGAGACGCCGGGCGAGCGGAGAGAAGGAGTGGAAGAGCGACCTGGACTGAGGTTTTATTGAAGAATAAACAAAGTCAAACTGCTCAAGCCATGTCCTTCCTTGGTGGACCTGGGAACCCGCAAGACGACGGCTTGAGACTGTCACAATACCATAGCTGCGTCCGTCAAATATGAGTCATTAAATGTCATTAAATCACAGATGTGTAAGTTACCCATGCCTTGGGCACGAATAAACCCCCATACCATCACAGATGCTGGCTTTTGAACTTTGCTCCCCTTTGTTCCAAATATAATTTGAAATGTGGAATCTAAGGACCACAGAACACTTTTCTGCTTTGCATCAGTCCATCTTTGATGAGCGCGGGCCCAGCGAAGCCGGCGGCGTTTCTGGGTGTTGTTGATAAATGGGTTTTGCTTTGCATAGTAGAGCTTTAACTTGCACTTACAGTGGTTTTATGAAGTGTTATTGAGCCCTTGTGGTGATATCCTTTACACACTGATGTCGGTTTTTGATGCAGTACCGCCTGAGGAATCAAAGGTCCGTAATCTCGTCGCTTACGTGCAGTGATTTTTCCATATTTTCTGAACCTTTTGATGATTTTACGGACCATGGATGGTAAAATCCTTAAATTCCTTGCAATAGCTCGTTGAGAATTGTTGTTCTAAAACTGTTCGACAATTTGCTTACAAAGTGGTGACCCTCGCCCCATCCTTGTTTGTGAATTACTTAGCATTTCATGGAAGCTGCTTTTATACCCAATCATGGCACCCACCTGTTCCCAATTAGCCTGCACACCTGTGGAATGTTCCAAATAAGTGTTTGATGAGCATTCCTCAACTTTATCAGTATTTATTGCAGCCTTTCCCAACTTCTTTGTCACGTGTTGCTGGCATCAAATTCTAAAGTAAATGAGCATTTGCAAAAAAAAAATGTTTATCAGTTTGAACATCAAATATGTTGTCTTTGTAGCATATTCAACTGAATATGGGTTGAAAATGATTTGCAAATCATTCTATTCCATTTATATTTACATCTAACACAATTTCCCAACTCATATGGAAACGGGGTTTGTACATATATGTGTATACTGTATATGTACATACATACACATGTACGTATATACATATATACGTGTACGTGTATATATATACATATATACACGTGTATATATAAAAAAAATATACATACTGTATTTATTTATTTGTTGTTATCTTGTCCCCCTCGTCTTCATCATCTTTTTTTTCCCTTCTCATCTGCCCCAAACACTAAATATATCCAATCATTTAACAAAATCCAACACGAATAAGGCAACAAAAGAAGTGTCCCACATTTATCATTCGAAAAGTTAATCTGTAGAGTAGATATGGGCATTTACATCAACAATATGATTTGTGTGAGCGGCTGAACAAAACAGATTAGAAAATAAAATAAAAATAAATTATATATATTTATACACACAAGCATACGCACACACACACACATTTATTTAAATATTTTTTGATAAAAATCATTCCTTTTCTCTTACCGTGTTTTAAAAAAAAATTATTATTACATGACGAATTAAAACTGTGAGCAGGTATCTCGCACTAAATCAGCAGAACACCCTTGAGACATTTTGCGGGATATATATATTTTTTAAATTACATTTTTTTATGAAGATTTCTCCACTTACTTTCTCCACCAATTCTCACCGTGTCTCGTCACTCGTTTGCCTGCAGTCTGGGCTCTGGCAAAGTTGCACATGTCATTTACGTGTGTGTATTTGATGGCTTGCCAAGTCGACCGGGGGTGTGATAATCAGCAAATATTGTGCAAAAAAGAAACAAAAAACTACCGCACACGTGTAATTTTGCATTCTTGTCAGAAAGAAAAGCAAGCCCAAAATAAGCAACCACACTTGCAAAAACAAGTCCACAAAAATGCACCCCGTGACTAACAAAATTTGCAAGCAATTTTCGGAAAAACAACAACCTCGCTTATACTGAGCGGATTTAGGCAACACTGGCTGTAATACATTATTGATATGATACTTGCAGTTGTATGTTCAGACTGGTGTGTGCGGGTGTGTGTCTTGTACCTTAGCACTGTGTCTGCATGATCAGGAAGCAAAAGTGCGATTTCCTCTTCAGAGCCGTGCCTTCTACCACCCTGAAGTAAGTCAGGTTCTTCCTCCTACACACAAAAATAGGTTTCATCATTGAGCTGACTTATATAGCAGCAGTCTAATTGCTCCTGAGGGTTGATGTCTTTATCAAATGATCCAATGGCCGTGTTTAACCAGTGTGTTTAAGCAGGTGTGGCAGCATACGGCATTTTCAGTGTCACATATAGTTCAGCTATCAAGTCTCACTGAATCAGAGCTGTGTGCCAGTGTGTCGGCTCCAGGCTGCCGTGGCAAGGCGAGAGGGGCCGGCTGGCTGATAACCACCGTGCTCCTTTCCATCTCCAGGGGCAGGGGGCTTGGCGGTCCTTGCTCGCACAGACTGTGGTTTCCCAGAGGTCTCGTCGGTCGGTGGGACTGCAAGGCCTCTGGGTCGTCATCCTTGGACACGTCTGACATGTCTGAATAGGCGCCGTCACTACATGCTGTACAACAACAACAACAACAACAACAACAACACAATCAAAGAACGCTGCCCAAGTCAAGCTACACACAGGCCATTGTGAATGCTATTTAGTGTTGTCGTTGAATGAAAGTTAACACTTTTACTGTTCCCATCTGCAGGGTGCCGGGCAGATTAATGTGGCTTCATTCACCTGTGGGAACGGCGGAGGAAGCGCTCCACTTGGCACTGGCTGCTGTTACCATTTTCTGCTCCAACTGACAGATGTAGTCCATCAACTCCTGTGGTGGGAAATACAGCCATCATTGCACATGGCGGGTTGGGACTTCTATAATCACAGCTTCAGTAGCGAGCGCTCTCATAACCCCCATATGTCTGCCACATAAAGTGGACACACACACACATACCACACACAATATGCCCACACGCCACATTTGCTGTTATGTAAACACGCACTTTACAACCACTACTATAAGTAAAACATTATTCTATTTGAGAGATTTATGATATGCCACAGACTGACTGCCATTGCGGCACATGATGAGTGTTTATATAAACTGGACACTCGTTTTAAAGACATTGGCCGCGGACGGCGTGCGAGTGTTGGGCCAATGCGATAGGTAACAACAAATCTGTGCAGGCGCTTTAACAGCAGCAGTGACTGCCCTGAAAACCACTGATTTATATCACACCATAAACGTTTTATATTGCACAATAACGGCTAAAAAGACAACAACGGACCAAAGATGCCCAACAACTGGGACATTTGCAAGAACAGTATGCTGGTGTACGTTATCGCCCCACTTCAATAATTGAATAGTTTATTAATAGCAATAATGTTGCTACTTGGAACCTGAGAGTGATACTAACTATTACCTGGACTAAATTTAAGACTGATAATGACTGCAGTTGAATGAAGTAGCAGTTTAATGGGAGTACTAGTCTCAAGAAGAGGAAAAACAACCACTATTTATTTGTTAATCCATACAAGCCATTAAGTAGCCTCTGGAGCTTATCAGCTGATTACAAAGAGAACATAAACGGTGCATTAAGGATATTCAACAACTGTGGCAACTGGATGACTTGTTACTATTTTGTCGGAAAGCAGGTGCTCCTTCTCCTTTTGGGCAACCCTCAAGGTGGTCTTCAGCTCTTGGAGCTCCCTGCGGGTTTCACTTAGCTGGACCTACATAACAAAAACAGGGCAGGTCAGACTTGGTTCTCAGCTTTATACTATTTTTTTTAAAGTGAAATAGCTGTAATTCTACTGTATTTGATATCTTTGCACATTCATTACCCCTCACAGATGTCTCAATTGCATACTTTTAATACATCAACAATATATTCTTAATGTATTATTTTAAATGTGTTTCCATGAAATGTTCATACATATTGATTATGCCATCAAAAATAATGGTGGTCTTGAAATGTAAACCACTGCCAGTGCATTTTTCCAGTTTTGTTCTGTGTGATTATGTAGAATTTGACAATCCTGTGAGTGACGTTTTCTTTGGAAAATCTACCATCTTTATATCTTTTATCTATTGTCTGAGACTGTATTTGTGTTTAGAGAGTAGCTGAAAATGAGCCTCCCCTACTTGAAAGAATATTTATATTTTCATATCTTGCGTTTACGACAATTGTTTTACAATTGTGGATGTAGAAGGGTTTTTCATAGATGCGGAAGGAATTATCCTCCCTTTGCCGGTTCAGATGGTAGAATACAGCTGTTCACTCATCGATTTGACAGGTGACAAATTCTGTGAGTGTTCTTGTTAATGGTGTCAACAAGCAACATGGTCACTTAGTGGTCTTTCTCACTCGGTTACAATCCTTTTCTCTTCCAAGCTCTACTTCCAACTTCACTCGATCCATCTTCTCCTCCTGCAGCCTCTCCTCCATTATCTGCATCTCTGCACTGAGTTTTTCCATATTCTCGTGGTTTTTCTGCCAAGGGTGACATGACACTTAAACCACAACTGCGCCTATGGTGTGGTGCAGATTATCTTGAGCGATCAGTAATGAGCCCATGCAGTGTATACCTTTGTGGTGCCCTGCAGGCTTTGCCGCTCCTGAGCCCACTGCGCTCTCCCCTCTCTTAGCGCCAAACTGGAATCTGCGAGTTGCAAGGTAAGCTGGGCGGCCTGAAGTCGGGCTTGATGTAGTTCCGCCTGCCCACGATCTCTTTGGGCGACCGTGGTGCTTAAATCATTCTTCAGGCCGTCCACGGTACGCTCACTCACATCCAGGCGCTCCTGCAGGCTCCTCATCTCCCTCTGCATTGCTTCGTTTAACGCCTGACAACAAAGACAACTTGCAATATTTATCAATTAGCGAAAACACTTGTCTACCATTGGCTGATTTAGAATTAAGAGTTAAAAATGAAAACAACAACATGACAAATCAATGTTATTTTCCTAATGCAGGATTAATTGTAATCACTTTTTAAACTCCTGTTTATAAATAAATGTAAGATATTATACCAAAAGTAAACAAATAAAAAGTATTTCACTCCTGTTGTTTACTATGTAACATGGTTTTCATAGGAAATCTTTTGCGACATTATTCGGTTTGAATTGTGTTTAAAGGCCTACTGAAACCCACTACTACCCACCACACAGTCTGATAGTTTATATATCAATGATGAAATTGCAACACATGCCAATACGGCCTTTTTAGTTTACTAAATTGCAATTTTAAATTTCCCGGGAGTTTTTTCTTGAAAACGTCGCGTAATGATAACGTGTACGCGTGACGTCACAGACTGGTAGGAAATATGAGCGCTGCGCACACACTCAGCTAAAAGTCGTCTGCTTTAATGGCATAATTACACAGTATTTTGGAGATCTGTGTTGCTGAATCTTTTGCAATTTGTTCAATTAATATTGGAGAAGTCAAAGTAGAAAGATGGAGTTGGGAAGCTTTAGCCTTTAGCCAAACAAACACACGGTGATTCCTTGTTTAAAATTCGCGGAGGTGATAATTTACTATGGATCAGAGTGCGGTCAATCCCGACCGAATGTCAACCAGCAGGTTTCGGTGAGAAAATTGTGGTAAAAAGTTGCTTCTTACCGGGTATCAGCTGAGCTTGTGCCGTCCATAAAGCTGCCGTCGACTTCGCTGAGACATTGGCATCAAGACATCCGTGGACAAACCCCTCCGACTATCAGGTACTGATAAACTCACTAAAACACTGGCAACACAATAGAACGATAAGGGATTTCCCAGAATTATCCAAGTAAATGTGTCTAAAAACATTTGAATCCGTCCCAATACAATCGCGTTTTTTTTAAACTCTTTTATTTTTTTTTCTAGTCCGTCGTTATCAATATTCTCAAACACGAATCTTTCATCCTCGCTCAAATTAATGAGGAAATTGTCGTTTTCTCGGTCCGAATAGCTGTTTTAGTTGGAGGCTCCCATTAAAAACAATGTCAATATGTGAGGAGCCATCAAGATGTGACGTCATTGTCTGCGACTTCCGGTAAAGGCAGGGCTTTTCTGTTAGCACCAAAAGCTGCAAACTTTATTGTGGATGTTCTCTACTATATCCATCCATCCATCCATCTTCTACCGCTTATTCCCTTTTTTGGGATCGCGGGGGGTGCTGGCGCCTATCTCAGCTACAATTGGGCGGAAGGCGGGGTACACCCTGGACAAGTCGCCACCTCGTCGCAGGGCCAACACAGATAGACAGACAACATTCACACTCACATTCACACACTAGGGCCAATTTAGTGTTGCCAATCAACCTATCCCCAGGTGCATGTCTTTAGAGGTGGGAGGAAGCCGGAGTACCCGGAGGGAACCCACGCATTCACGGGGAGAACATGCAAACTCCACACAGAAAGTTCCCGAGCCTGGATTTGAACCCAGGACTGCAGGAACTTCGTATTGTGAGGCAGACGCACTAACCCCTCTGCCACCGTGAAGCCCCTCTACTATATCCTTTCAGCAAAAATATGGCAATATCACGAAATGATTAAGTATGACACATAGAATGGACCTGCTATCCCCGTTTAAATAATAAAATCTAATTTCAGTAGGCCTTTAAAGTGTATTAAAGATGATGAAACTTTTCTCTATTATTGTTTTCCTTGCATCTCATAGGGTTTTTACCCTAGTCTCTCCGAGATGTCAATTGGGATTGGCAGGTAGATGGGAGGCTGTGGGTCTTACGACCGGGAAAAGGGAAGTACAAGACTTTTGAGGAAGAAGTGGAAAGGACGAGGATAATTGGACGTTGGCATTGCATTAGATCTGAGTACAAAGACTCTGGGGTAGAAGAGTTTCGAGGGTGAAGTGGAAAGGACGAAGACAAAAGGACGTTGGCGTTGCGGTAGATCTGAGTACAAAGACTCAAGTTTGAAACCAAGCAAGAAAATAACCCTGAGAAGTTGTTAGGTTCTGGAAGCCTGCTGATCTACACGGACGTTTTGGATTAAAGATTTGCGAGGGAGACTCGTCTGGGCGGAGCTAAGAGTGGCTAATATTACATGCTAGATCGACTGACGGAGTTCGCCGCCACCTTACCTTGGAAGTTTGACACAGACAACGTTTAGCCGCACTCAGAACCTTTCATCAGGATTACAAAATGTTCCAAGGATTACTTAAAGTTCCTGGAGGACATTGCAACGCACTCTGAAAGCTTTTCCGTCGACATCAGGCCTGCAACGTTGTTGTTCGTTGCCATTGAACACTAACTGTTCTGTTGTATTACTGTAAAGGCTGAGGGATAAGTGGCATTGGAAGTAGCACTGGGTATTTCCAGGATATTCTGCAATAGATATGGCCTTCGCTTTTGCTTAAAATTTACCTTAAGTGCCATTGTCAACATTTTTAAAATATATGAACATTTGTGACTGTCTCTGAAATAATAACTTTGGTATTTTGGAATTATCAGGTGCACCTATCAGGTATCCACCTTCATTCACAAAGAACCCAAGCACCCACTACTCTCAACTAGCTAATATATAGAGCAACCTTTACCACTCAAAGAGCCATTTTGACCAGTTTCACAAAATAAAGAAGACAATGGGAGCCGCAACCATTCTCGCGAACATCTGCTGGTGGTCACCCAGATAACAATAATAAGGGCGTGCAATGAAGCCATTGCCTTTGACGCCTTCTACAACATGTACAAATTAGTTGCCAGTCCAGCAACATTTTGTATGTGGCTTCCGCAGGTACATGTACGAGATTGTAAGGCATACTGGGTGATACAGGTTACACTGAAGGTTGTGATATAAACAACTTTAACACTCTTACTAATATGCGCCACAATGTGAACCCACACCAAACATGAATGACAAACATTTTAACATTTTGGGAGAACATCCTCACAGTAACACAACATAAACACAACACCACAAATACCCAGAATCCTTTGCATCCACAACTCTTCCTGATCCCCCCCCCCCCGACCCCCTCCCCCCTGCACGTCGGTGGAGGTGGGCGCGGTTGGGGGCACGGGATCAGGAAGAGTTGTGGATGCAAAGGATTCTGGGTATTTGTGGTGTTGCGTTTATGTTGTGTTACTAAGAGGATGTTCTCCCGAAATGTGTTTTTCATTCTTGTTTGGTGTGGGTTCACAGTGTGGTGTATATTAGTAAGAGTGTTAAAGTTGTTTATATCACAACATTCAGTGCAACCTGTATCACCCAGTATGACTTGCAATCTCGTACATGTGAGAATAGAAGCAGCGAAAAGCATGTGTCCGGTTGGCACGCAGATAACATTGCGTAATGGCAGGCGCGATGATATGTTGTAGAGGACGTTAAAAGTAAAGCCATTACGGCACACCCTCAATGTTGTAGTCCGAGTGAGAATCGGGGAACGCTGACACCAAGTGATGTCTAGGAGAGGCACCGAAATCCGGAATTCCCCCGTAACAGTCTGGGGGGGTCGGCAATTATGCTGCTGAGCCACATCAGAGCTGCCAAAGAGCCGCGGGTTGCCGACCCCTGATATAGAGATACGGGTGATACACGTATACTTTTTCTTCTTTCAAATTTGATTCCCACAGACCTCTTTCCTGTGGGCTGTGGTGAGTTTCTGCGTTAGGGTGCTGATAGTGTTTTGGAGCTGCAGCACACAGGTGTCTCTCTGGGCCAGCGAGTTCCTCAGGATCTGGAACTCCTTGGACAAACTTCTGAGGTCTCCCTCGTTCTGTTCCAGACAGGTCTGATCAAGCGACACAAATAAGAAGAGTGAGAAATGAGTGGAGAAAGCAAGTAGTTCAAGTGGGCATCCCACCTGCAGTGTCTTTTTGTCACTCTCTTCTTCTTTCTGCAAAGCTGCAGCTTTTTTTGCTCTTTCCTTCATCCTGCACACAATTAAAAGGTATTAAGAAGCAAATAAACAACAAAGTGAGAAAAAACAATTGTGGCAAACCTTTCCAGCTCTATCTCTCGCTCCACGGCTCTCTGTGTCAGAGTTTTGATGTCCTCCTCCAGCTCTCTAATTCGCACTTGGTTGGCCTCTTTCACTTCCAATAAAGCACTATTCTCTTGTGTCAGCCATTCTACCAAAGCCATTTCCTCCTAAGAGACCATGGGCAGCAAAAGCAGGACACACAGCAGACAAGGCCATTTATATTGACGTATCTTGCCACACACACAAATTTGACTAATGTTAAGTTCTAAGAAATTGTTTATTTTAATGCATAGAATCATATTTGCTTTTGGGACGGCGTGGCGAAGTTGGGAGAGTGGCTGTGTCAGTAATCTGAGGGCTACTGGTTCAATCCCCACCTTCTACCATCCTCGTCACGTCCGTTGTGTCCTTGAGCAAGACATTTCACCCTTGCTCCTGATGGGTCCTGGTTAGCGCCTTGCAGTGTGTGAATGTTAGTGTGAATGGGTGAATGTGGAAATAATGTCAAAGCACTATGAGTTCCTTAAAAAAGGTAGAAAAGCGCTATACAAGTACAACCGATTTTGCCATTTACCATTTATATATCCCACTTATTTGTACCTTCTGCTTCCTCTCCATCTCCTCAATGTTGTCCTGGCTTCTCTTCAGCTCTTCCTGATGCCTGCTGATGTCATTCTTCAGCTCTTTGCGCAGTCGCTGCCAGGCCTCCCGCGCTCTGTGGAAGTCGGCCCTCACTTCGTCCCTTTGCCTGCATGCCGCCTCCTGGATCTGCAGCAGCTCAGTTCGCTCCCGCAGACATCCCTGCAATCGGTTCTGAAGAGACACAAAATAAATTGTTGCTCAAAAACCTATCAACCTACTCAGCAATGGAACACTGTCATTGCTACCTGCAACAGTTCAGCCCTGGGTATAACCAGCAGCATATCTGTGCCTTCATCCTCCCCGTGTGGCTCCTCCTCAAGGGTCACCAGATCCTCCAAGGGCTTTGGTGCACAGAATGTGAACTCAGAGCTGCGAGAGCAAACTTCCCCTTTGGCGTCGATGTATACAAATTCATACTTTTGGGCACAGGGCTTAGGAAGGTATGATGCTGAAAATGAATCAATGAAAAACAAAAACACAATTTAAAAATAATGTGCTTCCTTTTATCTTGATCTTCTATAAGAGATGTATCTAAAAAGCTGAGAAGGAAATACGACTAAAAATATGTATTAAAGTAAAAGTATCGTATTTTGCGGACCATAAGGCACACTTAAAATACTTTCATTTTTTCACAAAAATAATGCTATGCGTCACATCCAATCCAACTGCGCTAACAAAATAATGATCTCTGTAAGTGGCTTACACTTCACTAAATGTTGATAAATGTTCCTATCAATTACAGTTAAAGTGCTGGGATCGTTGACACTCATTGCACGGCTCGCCAAACTTTAATGTGCAGCTCGCATTGCAGTTTTTAACAACAAGGTATAATTGCTATGTTGTTTTTGTTATGTGGAGGCCCCAATTACTAGTTTTGCCTTGGGCCCCCGAACGACTAAATGTGTATAACCCGCCTTGTCGAGCACTTGTGCCTTGCCAGGGTTCAAATCTGCTGGCGAGAGAACTATACATCGAGCTAAAGTAAATGTTAGGTTTGAAGTAAATAACGTAAAACTCAAGTGGCGAAAACTTGTTAAGAACTATCACCAAATTAAATTTACAAAAAAAAGTGGAGTAAAAATGGATATATTTGGCCATATTGGTGCTTTTCTTCCGGTTTCAACAACTTGAGGAAACATTAGATTCAACGGTGCAGGTGAGCAACAAAGACCTGCTTTTTGCTGCTCTGTCACACCCGAATTTGTAAACTTTTGTAACACACCAACATTACCAATGATTTTCTTTTGCTGGATCTTCGTTATCAGTGTTACCCATTCCTGTGTTTTACCAAGTTTAAATATGTGGATTAACTGTTCAGAAAGATGAAGGTTCAGCTAGTATCTGACATACTAGCTAAACTAAGCACAATGGCACTAGTCTAACGGGGCTATGGGCAAGCTAAGGTTAGCTCCAGCAAAAAAAAAAACATTCGGAAAATGGTTGTGTACATGTTTTACTAAACAGCTAAACATCCATCCATCCATCTTCTTCCGCTTATCCGAGGTCGGGTCGCGGGGGCAACAGCCTAAGCAGGGAAACCCAGACTTCCCTTTCCCCAGCCACTTCGTCTAGCTCTTCCCGGGGGATCCCGAGGCGTTCCTAGGCCAGCCGGGAGACAGTCTTCCCAACGTGTCCTGGGTCTTCCCCGTGGCCTCCTACCGGTTGGACGTGCCTTAAACACCTCCCTATGGAGGCGTTCGGGTGGAATCCTGACCAGATGCCCGAACCACCTCATCTGGCTCCTCTCGATGTGGAGGAGCAGCGGCTTTACTTTGAGTTCCTCCCGGATGGCAGAACTTCTCACCCTATCTCTAAGGGAGAGCCCCGGCACACGGCGGAGGAAACTCATTTCGGCCGCTTGTACCCGTGATCTTATCCTTTCGGTCATGACCCAAAGCTCATGACCATAGGTGAGGATGGGAACGTAGATTGACCGGTAAATTGAGAGCTTTGCCTTCCGGCTCAGCTCCTTCTTCACCACAACGGATTGGTACAACGTCCGCATTATTGAAGACGCCTGTCGATCTCACAATCCACTCTTCCCTCACTCGTGAACAAGACTCCTAGGTACTTGAACTCCTCCACTTGGGGCAGGGTCTCCGCCCCATCCCGGAGATGGCACTCAACCCTTTTCCGGGCGAGAACCATGGACTTGGACTTGGAGGTGCTGATTCTCATTCCGGTCGCTTCACACTCGGCTGCAAACTGATCCAGTGAGAGCTGAAGATCCCGGTCAGATGAAGCCATCAGGACCAGATCATTTGCAAAAAGCAGAGACCTAATCCTGCGGTCACCAAACCGGAACCCCTCAACACCTTGTCTGCGCCTAGAAATTCTGTCCATAAAAGTTATGAACAGAATCGGTGACAAAGGACAGCCTTGGCGGAGTCCAACCCTCACTGGAAATGTGTTCGACTTACTGCCGGCAATGCGGACCAAGCTCTGGCACTGATCATACAGGGAGCGGACCGCCACAATAAGACAGTCCGACACCCCATACTCTCTGAGCACTCCCCACAGGACTTCCCGAGGGACACGGTCGAATGCCTTCTCCAAGTCCACAAAGCACATGTAGACTGGTTGGGCAAACTCCCATGCACCCTCAAGAACCCTGCCGAGAGTATAAAGCTGGTCCACAGTTCCACGACCAGGACGAAAACCACACTGTTCCTCCTGAATCCGAGGTTCGACTATCCGGCATAGCCTCCTCTCCAGTACACCTGAATAAACCTTACCGGGAAGGCTGAGGAGTGTGATCCCACGATAGTTGGAACACACCCTCCGGTCCCCCTTCTTAAAAGGGAGGAACCACCACCCCGGTCTGCCAATCCAGAGGTACCGCCCCCGATGTCCACGCGATGCTGCAGAGTCTTGTCAACCAAGACAGCCCCACAGCATCCAGAGCCTTAAGGAACTCCGGGCGGTTCTCGTCCACCCCCGGGGCCTTGCCACCGAGGAGCTTTTTAACTACCTCAGCGACCTCAGCCCCAGAAATAGGAGAGTCCACCACAGATTCCCCAGGCACTGTTTCCTCATAGGAAGACATGTTGGTGGGATTGAGGAGGTCTTCGAAGTATTCCTTCCACCTATCCACAACATCCACAGTTGAGGTCAGCAGAACACCATCCGCACCATACACGGTGTTGATAGTGCACTGCTTCCCCTTCCTGAGGCGGCGGACGGTGGTCCAGAATCGCTTCGAAGCCGTCCGGAAGTCATTTTCCATGGCTTCCCCGAACTCCTCCCATGTCCGAGTTTTTGCCTCAGCGACCGCTGAAGCCGCACACCGCTTGGCCTGTCGGTACCTGTCCACTGCCTCCGGAGTCCTATGAGCCAAAAAGACCCGATAGGACTCCTTCTTCAGCTTGACGGCATCCCTCACCGCTGGTGTCCACCAAGGGGTTTTAGGATCGCCGCCCCGACAGGCACCAACTACCTTGCGGCCACAGCTCCAATCAGCCGCCTCGACAATAGAGGTGCAGAACATGGTCCACTCGGACTCAATGTCCAGCACCTCCCTCGTGACATGTTCGAAGTTCTTCCGGAGATGGGAATTGAAACTTTCTCTGACAGGAGACTCTGCCAGACGTTCCCAGCAGACCCTCACAATGCGTTTGGGCCTGCCAGGTTGGTCCGGCATCCTCCCCCACCATCGCAGCCAACTCACCACCAGGTGGTGATCGGTAGAAATTTCCACCCCTCTCTTCACCCGAGTGTCCAAAACATAAGACCGCAAATCCGATGACACAACTACAAAGTCGATCATGGAACTGCGGCCTAGGGTGTCCTGGTGCCAAGTGCACATATGGACACCCTTATGTTTGAACATGGTGCTTGTTATGGACAATCCGTGACGAGCACAAAAGTCCAATAACAAAACACCACTCGCGTTCATCCGGGCGGCCATTCTTCCCAATCACGCCTCTCCAGGTTTCACTGTCGTTGCCAACATGAGCGTTGAAGTCCCCCAGTAGGACAAGGGAATCACCCGGGGGAGCACTTTCCAGTACTGCCTCGAGTGTACCCAAAAACGGTGGGTACTCTGAACTGCTGTTTGGTGCGTAAGCACAAACAACAGTCAGGACCCGTCCCCCCACCCGAAGGCGGAGGGAGGCTACCCTTTCGTCCACTGGGTTGAACTCCAACGTGCAGGCTTTAAGCCAGCGGGCCACCAGAATTGCCACCCCAGCCCGTCGCCTCTCACTGTCGGCAACGCCAGAGTGGAAGAGGGTCCAGTCCCTCTCCAGAGAAGTGGTTCCAGAGCCCTTGCTGTGCGTCGAAGTGAGTTCGACTATATCCAGCCGGAACTTCTCCACTTCGCGCACTAACTCAAGCTCTTTCGCCCCCAGTGAGGTGACGTTCCACGTCCCAAGAGCTAGCTTCTGTAGCAGAGGATCGGACCTCCAAGTGCCCTGCCTTCGGCTGCCGCCCAGCTCACATTGCACCCGACCTCTATGGCCCCTGCTATGGGTGGTGAGCCCATTGGAGGGGTGACCCACGTTGCCTCTTCGGGCTGTGCCCGGCCGGGCCCCATGGGAACAGTCCCGGCCACCAGGCGCTCGCCATCGTGCCCCACCTCCGGGCCTGGCTCCAGAGGGGGGCCCCGGTGACCCGCGTCCGGGCGAGGGAAATCTGGGTCCATGTTTTCTCTTCTTCATAGAGGTCTTCGAGCTGCTCTTTGTCTGATCCCTCACCTAGAACCTGTTTGCCTTGGGAGACCCTACCAGGGGGCATAAAGCCCCCGGACAACATAGCTCTTAGGATCATTGGGACACGCAAACTCCTCTACCACGATAAGGTGGCAGCTCAGTGAACGTTAGTTTGGACTCTGATATTGGTTTTGGTGAATTATTGTTCATAATTGTCATTTGAACAGGTGACTATTCTATTGTACACAATTGGTATCCAACTTATTATCACTTCAGTAGCCGCAGCCTGAAATGTTTAATGGCAAAACTACATTGCTTTGTTATACAGTACTACTGGTACATGTCAATCAATCAATCATCAATCAATGTTTACTTATATAGCCCTAAATCACTAGTGTCTCAAAGGGCTGCTCAAACCACAACACAAACCACTATGACATCCTCGGTAGGCCCACATAAGGGCAAGGTAAGTTTTATCATATAAATGAACTTAATGCAATATATTGTTTTGTTATATCTTCCAAGAGATCTGAACCTGATACCTAATGCAACCAGTCTGGCCTGCTACAGTGACTCCATACAGACTCTAAAGTAAGTACAAATGTCAATTCAGGGGAAATACCTTCAAGAGAAATGCACCAAGGGGAGGATAATGGCACTGCTGACAGGAAGTTATGCAGCAAAGTGTTTTTATGACCTGTATTGTAATTCACTGCGCCAACATGAATCAACATGGGGCCAGCAATCTCTATAAATTACTGCTTTGCTGATGATGAGAAACAATCAGCAGTTTCGTTGGAGTTTATTCTACTTTTACAATGAAGAACAGCATAAACAGTATGCCTTGGTATGTGATAAATGCCTCCGACATAGATCAATGCCTCATCTGCTGTACACGTGCCCTTCACACTGAATCATGCTTATCAGTGGCCAATGACAGACTTGAATCTAGTGAACATTGGAGTGTCCTGTTAACGGTCTCAAATCGTCTGCTTTGAGACATTGCCTCTGCTATCGTCTTTACTCAATGTCCTGTTGGAAGACACACCCAAGAATCAAATGATTGTGTCCTATTCACAAAAAGACCAACAAAAGTATCATTTTATTTAACAATGACAGTGTATTTTCAAATAGTATGTTACAGTAACATTTTAATTGAATGTTGAATGTGAAAAGTAACTAACATTTTGAGTTTTGCTTTTAAAAAGGTAAGGATCTGTTTCCATAAATGAGTGGCCAATTATTCCTGAGTCAAAATTATCTTTACACCCTGAGGAAGGATTTCATTTAATGCATTTAATATGAGTGTGGGAATTGGGAAACCGAAAAAAAACCTTAATAAAAGTGAGCCTTGGTTGTTGTACTTTTGTCAGTCAGCAGACTATATGTTTTATGTCTTTGTTTAATGGTCGAAATCATTAGAAGCTTTTGTAATATTGTGTTGAATATTATGACTGCCCCATGTTGTTTTTCAAGTTTGAGGTCCATCCATCAATTTTTACACCGCTTATCCTCATTGGTGTGGCGGGTAAGCTGGCGCCTATCCCAACTGATGGGGTATATCCAAGACCAGGGGTTCTTAACCCTCTTGACCTCTGCGCTACAGTTCTACAAAGGGACTCTGGTCCGACACACATGTTAACACTGAATTAGTAATCTTACTCTTGATTTTAACTATATTCAATAATTTTATATAACCTATTACAGTTTAAAACATTGTCAAATTATTAAAAACGTTGTGTTAATCACAAATATTATTTCTTTAACACAAACTTTAGTCTTAGATCAGGCCGAATAGAAAAATAAGAACTAAACAAATATACTGCATAAGAAGACTCAGAAATAACTTATGGAAAATAAAAATTTAATATTTTTTACAATTATGTTGTGCTAGTATAAAAAACGAAATAATATTTAATATTTTTGAATAAACCATCAATAAAATAAAGTGCAAATTAAAATTAAAAGCTTCAACACTTTAGTCATAATTTATACACATAAGAAACCTTTCAATGACTCTAGCAACAGACTTCTTGTGTTTGTTTCGAGATTGTCATTACTGCCACTAGTGGCAGAAAGGGGTATTGCATCCAAGTACTGCTGCAGCGCATACAGTACAATATTTTTTATTTCTGACGGCCCACTAAGAGGCGCTAGATTTGTCGTAAATCAGAGGTGTGTATGATAACTAAAACCTAAATCTAATATAAATCCAGAAAAAAATGAGCAGGCTTTTTAGAGTGGAGCACTAACAGTAGTACTAGTCATTCAGTGGTACACCCACTCAAAAATGAATAAAAATGAGATGCTTTTTCCACATTACATACACAATCTATGAGCAGCCAGTATGCGAATGATATGAAACTCCGCCATTACAAAAGTATTGCATTATTGCACCTTTTTACAATGTAGCAAAATTATATACGGTACTTTTTAATTGCATACATCTCTGACTATGATTTAGGGGTGTCCAAACATTTTTCACCAAAGGCTGCCTACTAAAAAGTCAAAGTATCCAAGGGCCATTTTGCTATATATATATATATATATATATATATATATATATATATATATATATATTATATCATATTATATTATACATACACACAGTATATTAGGGGTGGTCTATAGTGGTCGAGAAAGGTCATAACACATAACGCAAACGACAACCACGAGACCATATTCTTAATTACAACATAAAAACTTTACAGCACAAATACAAAAGCCACAACAAATACAAATGACACGATACAATAATATAAATCCACAACACAACTTTTAAGCCACAAAGGATGCAACCGACAAAATAGTTAAGGTGACGGACCGACTTCGGGAACACAACACGATGAAGCCAAAACTCAACAACTGGCAGCAGAGGAACAGTCATTTCATCAGAAAGAAAGACATCTAAGATATGGAACAAGGAGGCTATGGAAACCGAGGAGCCAACACCATCAACAGGGATGAGGAGCGGTACATGCTTCCGCACACTTGAGACACTGTCTTTCATCAGCTACGCCGAACCGGGTCAAAAATCTTTATTTAGCAGGTAAGCTACTGTTAAATTGTTGGTTACTGTAGTTGTTGATTTTTTAATTGCTTGAATGTTACAAATGTGATTAGATATTAGTTCCCTCTTGTTAATAAATCAACCTAAAGTATTGGTTACACTTTATTCAAATACAATTTCAATGCTTTGGCTTTTAATTGTTGTTTACTTGGTTGTTTGTATCCATAATTAATTTATATCAAGTTCCCTTACAATAAATAACAGGAATATAGAATTTTCCCCTGCAATTTATCGTTTATGATCGTATTGTCTTAAAAAAAAAAATATCATCCCTGAACCGTTTCGGCAACTACAAATATCGAATTTGAATCGTTACCCCCCTACGGTGTATATATATATATATATACATATATATATATATATATATATATATATATATATATATATATATATATATATATAGTTTTGTTTCGTTTAAAAAATGCTAAAGAAAGACATCCATCCATCCATTTTCTACCGCTTATTCCCTTTTGGGGTCGCTGGCGCCTATCTCAGCTACAATCGGGCGGAAGGCGGGGTACACCCTAGACAAGTCGCCACCTCATCGCAGGGCCAACACAGATAGACAGACAACATTCACACTCACATTCACACACTAGGGACCATTTAGTGTTGCCAATCAACCTATCCCCAGGTGCATGTCTTTGGAAGTGGGAGGAAGCCGGAGTACCCGGAGGGAACCCACGCATTCACGGGAACAACATGCAAACTCCACACAGAAAGATCCCGAGCCTGGATTTGAACCCAAGACTGCAGGAACTTGTTATTGTGAGGCAGACGCACTAACCCCTCTGCCACCGTGAAGCCTAAAGAAAGACATGTTATACATATTTAAAGACAAAACATTGTTATTTTTCTGTTATAGGTGAAAAGTGGAGGTGGGAAAAATGTTAAATTCTCCGATGCATCACGATTACAACGTGGGCAATTCATAAATCGATGGACAAACGTCCAAACATTGATAATCTACATATGTTAAGTACAAATCCTGTTTCCATAAGAGTTGGGAACTTGTTAAATGTAAATATAAATGGAATACCATGATTTGTAAATCTTTTTCAACCCATATTCAGTTGAATGCACTATAAAGACAAGATATTTGATGTTCAAACTCATAAACTTAATTTTTTTTGCAAATAATAATTAACTTAAAATTTCATGGCTGCAACAGGAGCCAAAGTAGTTGGGAAAGGGCATGTTCACCATTGTGTTGCATCACCTTTTCTTTTAACAACACTCAATAAACGTTTGGGTACAAAGGAAACTAATTGTTGAAGCTTTGAAAGTGGAATTCTTTCCCATTCTTGTTTTATGTAGAGCTTCAGTCGTTCAACAGTCCGGGTTCTCCGCTGTCGTATTTTACGCTTCATAATGCGCCACACATTTTTGATGGGAGACAGGTCTGGACTGCAGGCAGGCCAGGAAAGTACCTGCACTCTTTTACTACGAAACCACGCTGTTGTAACACGTGGCTTGGCATTGTCTCGCTGAAATAAGCAGGGGCGTCTATGATAACGTTGCTTGGATGACAACATATGTTTCTCCAAAACCTGTATGGACCATTCAGCATTAGTGCTGCCTTCGCAGATGTGTAAGTTACCCATGCTTTGGGCACTAATACACCCCCATACCATCACAGATGCTGGCTTTTGAACTTTGCGCCCAAAACAATCCGGATGGTTATTTTCCTCTTTGTTAAGGAGTACACCACATCCACAGTTTCCAAATATAATTTCAAATGTGGACTCGTCAGACCACAGAACACTTTTCCACTTAGCATCAGTCCATCTTAGATTATCTCGGGCCCAGAAAAGCCAGCGGTGTTCCTTGGTGTTGTTGATAAATGGGTTTTGCTCTGCATAGCAGAGTTTTAACTTGCACTTACAGATGTAGCATACAACTGTAGTTACTGACAATGGTTTTATGAAGTGTTCCTGAGCCCATGTGGTGATATCCTGTACACACTGATGTCAGTTTTTGATGCAGTACTGCCTGAGGGATCAAAGGTCTGTAGTACCATCGCTTACGTACAGTGATTTCTCCAGATTCTCTGAATCTTTTGATGATTTTACGGTCCGTAGATGGTAAAATCCCTAAATTCCTTGCAATAGCTCGTTGAAAAATGTTAATCTTAAACTGTTCGACAATTTGCTTACAAATTGGTGACTCTCGCCCCATCCTTGTTTGTGAATTACTTAGCATTTCATGGAAGATGCTTTTATACCCAATCATGGCACCCACCTGTTCCCAATTAGCCTGCACACATTTGGGATGTTCCAAATAAGTGTTTGATGAGCATTTCTCAACTTTATCAGTATTTATTGCCACCTTTCCCAACTTCTTTGTCACGTGTTGCTGGCATCAAATTTTAAAGTTAATGATTATTTGCAACAACAAAAAAATGTTTATCAGTTTGAACATCAAATATGTTGTCTTTGTAGCATATTCAACTGAATATGGGTTGAAAATGATTTGCAAATCATTGTATTCCGTTTATATTTACATCTAATACAATTTCCTGACTCATATGGAAATGGGGTTTGTAAAATATACAGACGGTTCTAATTTACAGAAATAATACGAATGTTCTCTTAGCGTTAGTGCTAGGTTTGCTTCTAACTAACATAGGAGAACCATTAGCTAATATCCTTTTGACATTACAGGTTAGCGGGCTTCACGGTGGAAGAGGGGTTAGTGCGTCTGCCTCACAATACGAAGTTCCTGCAGTCCTGGGTTCAAATCCAGGCTCGGGATCTTTCTGTGTGGAGTTTGCATGTTCTCCCTGTGAATGCGTGGGTTCCCTCGGGGTACTCCGGCTTCCTCCCACTTCCAAAGACATGCACCTGGGGATAGGTTGATTGGCAACACTAAATTGGCCCTAGCGTGTGAATGTGAGTGTGAGTGTTGTCTGTCTATCTGTGTTGGCCCTGCGATGAGGTGGCGACTTGTCCAGGGTGTATCCCGCCTTCCGCCCGATTGTAGTTGAGATAGGCGCCAGCGCCCCCCGCGACCCCATAAGGGAATAAGCGGTAGAAAATGGATGGATGGATGGCATTACAGGTTAGCTCAGTTAGCACGAAGAGGAGACAGGAGGGAGGGATGAGCAATGCTAGCCGCGGCACTAAAATAACTTATATATGAAGTAATGAAACAACAAAATAATAAATTCCTTGTACACTATAGCAGAAAGCTAATAGAAACTGCGGTACAACAGAGAGTAAAAGGCTGAGAACAGAGAAAATTAGCAAGTACATTAATAAATCCAGAAAGACAATAACAATAATACAGTACTGATGACGGCCACAGATTGACGACACACGTCTTTGAGCCACATTTTTATGGCGACTTGGGCCAAAGTATCTGAGGATTTTGTGGTTTTACACAGAAATTAAATGAAAAAGGCCTGCTCTCCAAGTAGGGATGTTTATCTATTTTTTCACTTAGCAGGCTACTACAGTTCTCATGTATCTGGTCTTCCATGCTGCGCGCACTACATCAAAAAACCTGAATTACTTCAGTAGCTAAAGGAGGAACCTTGCAGACATATTGTATTATTAATTTTTAAATGTAATACATTTCATAAAATAAAATATATGAACAATACACAATATAATAAAAATATACAACACAATACTTAATTATTGATGTATAAATAATCGATTTATAGTTGAATCATAGGCCCTGAATCTGATAGAATCGTGAGGTGCACAAAGACTTTCTCCTCTAGTGAAAAGCATATTATTAGTTGGTAGTATTAAAATTCAAGCTATATCTCTTTAGATAGCATTTTGCTCTTTGTTTTGCACTTTTACTGTTTTTCTCTGTGATTTTATTTCGACAATATACAGCTGCAGAACTGCTTCCAGACCCCCGGCATGGTCAGTGTTGGACCATCTGGAGCTACAGGAGAGGACAGATGCTGTGCTGTCTTATATTAGACACTGTACAGACACTGTCACTGTGGATAAGCAGAGCCGTGTCTATCCTAACCAAAAACTGTGATGACCTCGGCGGTAAAAGCACTTTAGATGGCCCGAAACTCTGCATTACACTCAGGGGACAGAGAGCAATACAGCAGGGCTAGTCCACATCCCAGACAGCCCTCTTACCCTCTTGTCCTCAAATGCTTGTCCTCCAAGTACACCAAGTGAAACCTAGATACCCGTGTAAAGCGGCTAAGCCGGATGGTATACTGGGCAAGCTGCTCGAGGACAGTGCAAACCAGCTGGCAGAAGTACTTACAAGGTTATTCAATTCATCCCTGGCACAAGCCTAAATCCCGCCCTGTCTTAAAGCGGAATTGCACTTTTTGGGGGGAATTTTGCCTGTTATTCACAATAACCTATGTAACACAAGAACAAACATGTTTTATTTATTTTTTATGCATTCTAAATAGTAAATATATGGGATTAAAAGTCTGCTTACAATGGAGCCTATGGGGACAGTTCTATTCTGCCTATAAACTCCCTTAAAAAAACATCTTAACACCTCAATTAGGATTTTATATACATGCTGTAAGTATAGACTATATGTTATGTAGTAAAAAGCACATGTATAATAATTGCTCATTAATAAATAAATACATATTGCTAATTTTGAGCGTAGACAGCACGTTAATTTAAAAAATGCAGTTGGTTTATTTCACCCAAAAACAGCACTGATTATTGCCTACTGCAGACTTTTTGACGCCAACAAACATAATAAAACATCACTTACTGTACAATGTCTGCTATTATTTGTATACCGACTGATAGAATCGTCTTATATTCCCATTTAGACTAGGAATGACTCATAATCACCACAAAGAAAAGGGTGGTGGAACCAAGTGTCTTTTCAATCAATCAATCAATCAATCAATGTTTATTTATATAGCCCTAAATCACAAGTGCCTCAAAGGGCTGCACAAACCACGACGACATCCTCGGTAGGGCCTACGTAAGGGCAAGGAAAAACTCACCCCAGTGGGACGTCGACAATGATGACCATGAGAAACCTTGAAGAGGACCGCCATTTTTGGGTCTAAATTGGATATCAAAGTGTTCCAACTTATTGAAATAAGTCCTCAACCTTCTGCTATCTTTATGAGCTACAATAAACTTCCACAACCAAGTAAGTAAGAAAGCAGCTTACCACTCGATGTCATTATAGGCACACAAGCTTGTGGTCACCATGTCCTTATATATAGTTTGTCTGCGTTGGCACTTACAATAACAATATCACTAATACTTGGGTAATTTTCAAGTCTCGGAATGTAAATGGATTATTGTTGGCGGTTTTTGGATGGTTATTTATTGGGTTTTATGGGCAGAATAAAGGATGTTCAATTGGTCACGTTGAAAGCAGACTTTTATTTACAAGTTAGAATGCATTAAAAAATTACGTCTGTGGTTATGAAGTGTTTTGAAAAACGTGTTTTCCAATATATAAAAGCTAGCCTCCCCCAGAATATTGATCTACAACAATTTGCATAAAATTACAAAGCCTTTGAGTTCCTGAGAACACACATCTTGGAGGACCTCACATGGACTGTGTACACTCCAGCACTGGTCAAAAAGGCACAACGGAGACTTCAATTCCTGTGTTTGCTGTGGAGGTACCAACATGAAGAGAAACTGCAGGTATATTTTTATCGGGCTACCACAGAGCCAGTGCTGATGTACTGCGTAACTGTGTGGTTTGCTGCCTGCTCTGCTGCAGACAGGACAGGCCTGAAGAGGGTGACCAGGACCGGGGAGAATATTATCAGCCGCCTTCTGTCCTCCCTACAGGACATTGCTCGCTCTCGCTGCGCAAACAAAATCCTGGCAGACAGGTCTCACCCTGGTCAGCACTTGTTCAACCTGCTGCCATCAGGGAAGAGATTTCGGTCACACAAAAGTAGTTTTTACTCTGGGACCGTTAACATACTGAACCTTTCCCCATAGCTACACTTTTTTTCACTGTGGCACTGCTGTTTATACTGGTATTCATTGATTTATTTTTAACATGTTAATTGTTGTTTGTATTGTATTCCAACGGCAACTTACAGAGCAGCCATCTGTATTTCCGTCATGCTCTGATATTTGATGACAATAACATGTCCTCTTCTATTCTTTGGACACCCTTATGATTGCTACAGCTCTTGAAATGGTCTCAATCGATTGTGTTTGTGCATCAAATGAAGTGTCTGTATATTTTATTGTAGTAGTGGTTCAATAGATAACACTTTAAATGTAGCTTTCTTATTGATCAGGAACTCGATTGCCACTTGTTAGTAGCTATGTTTTCCAAACCATTTTGTACTAGTTAAGATGGTCTAATAATGAGATTTGATAAAGAAAAAAACAAGTACCATGGAATTGAACACAGCAGTTGACCTTTGTGCCCTCTTCATAGTCAGCTGGGACTAGAGCCCAAACAAATGTGTGGTAGTCCTTCACCGATGAGCATCCCGCCTGTTGACAAAAAAAATTACTAATGGTCACAAATACATATTTTACATATACTCTGAATGTGTGAATACAACAGTACCTTAAAGAGTCCTATCCAGTCACTACTGGCCCAGTTGTGTAGTGCGCTTAGTGTGTAGTGACAATCCACTCTGGTTTGAGGGAAGTAACTGCATCCCACATTTCTAAACTCCACCTTTCTGGCTGTTTCCATGACAACAAAACACAAAGGCACTTCTTTGAACCTACAGAAAGGGACAGGGTTTACAATGCAGTACAGTGCAATTCTTTTAGGTAATAAAAAAAATCCAAACTGACAATAGCAGTTAATGAGCTGGAAAAAGGCAGGAGTTGGCAGCTGAAGACATGTGCGTCTTTAGTCAGCGTAAGAAGATAACTTCTCTCCATTAGAAGCACAACTAAAAGCTCAGAGACAGCCGGGTATTTCAGCACCATGACATATGACATATTTGTCACTCAGGCTATTTCAGTCAGCATGAAGACTCTTTTGCCATTGTACACTGTCAAGAGTGCAAGTGGTACAAGATGTTTGAGGGGCCCTCCAGCATGTACAGGGTCAATACTCTACACGTGTACTTGTTGACATATTACACCGTGGTGTTGCTCACAGGAAAAAAACATTGTTCCATTATGCAGGGCTCAAATTGTACCGCGAACGCCCTCGTCTTTTGCTGTAATGTCCCAAAAAATTGACCAACATTTGCGGCAAGAACATGCCGTGACCGCCTTGACTTTTCCTTGTTAATGGACAAGGTATGTAACAGTAAACGGTATAATGGTAATTTGCGATAGTAATACCGTTTAATTTTTTAATTACCGAAAAAACGTCATTTATTATTGCATTTTTGGCAACACCAAGTCAGGTGCATGCACACTAGCGGAGTTTGGCTGGATAACCATGGCGGATCAATGACACAGACTTTGCGGCGGAGATTTCCCCTTGGACTAAACCGAGACAAGTTCTTGGTTTAACGTCATTTTCCATCGCTTCATGCCGTGTGTTTAAGAATGCACTGCTGTGTTTCGATGGAAACAGGTGTGGACAATATTGGAGACGGACGCACTTGTCCCCACACTAAAAGTATATAGCAAAGGAGAAAACCATTTGATGTTTTGCAGCAGGCGATGTGTCGTGAACGTTGTCACAACTTGTTTATTAAGTCTTTACTTTGTTTACTGGGATGTTAACTCCTACTCTATTTAACTGCAAACTGTATCAGTGTTCAAATAACATCAATACTGGCTAAAATGTTTTGTCATCTCATCGAATTGAACGCTGGCTATGACAATTGTTTATTCAATGTGAGAGTAATCATTCTAGGGTTTTTTTTGTTTGTTGGCCAAACTGTTGCACTGAAACACTAGGGAGGTGTTGGAGAAGAACAAAGCCTGTTTAGTAGATTTCATCTTAATTACCCAAACTGCTTTGTTTTATTTTGATATGAAAAAGTAAACACAAATGTTTTTTTTACATTAATTGTTTTTTTATGTCACTAATTCACGGTGTTACTTCAAAAATCATTCATGTGACACAGCATTTTGTTAATGTTTACGACGTATTTCTGCTCAAACTCTTAATGGATCTGTCCCAATACAGCATCGACATCTACATATAAATGTACATTACTTTAAAAAAAATACATAAGTAAAATCACGCTATCAAAATGTAAAAATTGAGATAAAGGCATCATGTAATGACAAAAAGCTGACAAGTTGATGTTATTAAAGAATAAAAAAAACTAATATCTGTCTATAAATGTATGGATAACGTTTATCTATAGTCTTTTTTATTACACATTACAAATGACATGATGGTATTTTTTTCACACCCCAACACTGCTTTACCGAACAATCAGTAATCATGATTTCAATATTGATAATAATCTTAATTTTTACTTTGTCTATAATTGTCAGCTGTAGATCTCATACATGAACACTATATATACTATATATAATTATATATATATTATGTAAACATATTTATATATATATAAATATATACATACACATATATATATATATATATATACACACACACATATACACATATATGTATGCATATATATATGTATACACATATATGTGTATACATATTGGGCACACCCGCGCACGCACACCCGCGCACGCACACCCAATACACACTGTGTGTAGCCGTGGAGGCACCGCCTGTGTCTGCCTCGCTTCTCATCTGCTGCATTGTTTTGATGAGGAAACATGGAATTTCCACGATTATGACCATGAAAATTATCAAAATATGCAGGAACCACACCAATATCACAAAAAAAGCACAAACCAAAAGAAAAATATTAAAACTTATTTTATTGTATTACTTCATTTTGAAACATCTCATGGTTAAGCCAACTGGTGGCAGGTGAGGCACTGTCTGACTTGCCTCCCCTGACAGCATGTCACTGGTGTATATGTATATTTATGTGTGTTAAAATATATATATATATATATATATATATATATATATATATATATATATATATATATATATATATATATATATATATATATATATATAAATATATATATATAAATATATATATATCCTACCTCAAAAGAAAAATAATGTTTGCCTTGGTGCCCTGAAAGATGAGCCCTCCTTTAACTTCCCTTGATCTTAAAAGTAAATAATCGAGGCCTGATTATGTATTTTTGCACACGGCTCTCTCAATAATATAGTGTGCACTAAAAATATAATACAAGGACATTTTTTGACAAAAGCCCCTGTACCTATTTATGTTTAAACAATTCAATGGCCTTATGCAGTATGAAAAATCGGCACCTAAAAAAAACTTCAAAGGGAGTACTGCTTAACATGTTGGTGACATACCCAGCTACGTCGGTTCATGTTACAAAGAGGTAGGTAGATGGCCGAGGCCCAACGTAGCACATGTGGACTACATATAACGTACCAGCGTGCTAGTTCAAAATCAAACCAACCAAGAACTTTAGCTATTTTGGAAAAGGCTATCGCTAGTTTGTTAGTTGATGTGCAACGTGTAACAATAACAAGCATCGTGGACACAAAGCCACATCTGCGCACTTCGTGTCGTCCGTCTCCTAACATCGTCCTCACCTTAAAACCCGCCTTCTCTTGTCAGTCTGGGCGTCTTTGTCTGCTACACAATTACAAGCACGAACTACAAAGAACTGACAGCCACGTCCTGCTGCTCCGTTGCCCCACGACCCCTAGAAACAATAACAAAACCCACCACAAGCATGACAGGTTTCTTCCGCTGTGGGATTGTGGGAAATGTAGTCAGAACTCCTCCCGCAGCCCTTCAACAAGCAGCATCGAGACTACAAAGCCCATATTTGCCATTGAGAAGTGAAGGTCACGTGCAGTGAAATATGACATTTGACGCCTCCTTGCCTCGTTTTGCCATCGGAAGTCAACTTTGTGTCAGTGCGAGGTCATTAAAACCACTTGATGGCCACTTAATAACGTTTTTCTTTTTATAGAAGTCAAACAATATTCGCATGGACCGCTGAGTACCGGTGAAGAGTACCGTCTGTGCTTTCCAAGTGTTAATTTAAGTTTTGAAATCTTTAATCGTCATACATATAATCGCTATCAAATAAACCTTCAAAATTGGTTAGAGACGAAGCAGGATGACCGATGGTGTCACTATTATTTAATTCGTACATTTTTTAAGATGAAATATCTTCAATGATCAGTAATCTAATCTTCCTGTCAGGCAGCCTCGTCAAGATGGATAACAGCTTTGACCCACGGGAACACTTTCATTTTACGATACCGTGGTTGCACAGCAGATGGCAGTATACCATTTTGAAAATCTGTGCTTTATGAACGCCTCATGATGTTAAAATAGTAATATGTATATATATATATATATATATATATATATATATATATATATATATATATATATATATATATATATATATATACACA